>NW_020451169.1:0-33031 GCF_003343035.1 Apteryx rowi
CTCTAGGCCTGGCTCTTATATAGGCCTCTCCCTAGCACTGACTCACAGGGTGCTTGACCGCCCAATCAAGGGCCACTGGGATCAAAGGCCCCAACCCCCTCTGGTCAGGGGCAACCTATTATGTCAATAATTCATGCTCAGCTTTCAGGGCTGGTCTATGGAGAACATTTAACCAGTGAATTGTTACTGTTCATTAGGACCAGAAATTCAAGAGGACAGCAGGATTATTCTAACTTTCATTAAAGGCTCTTTAATATTCTCCTTTATTCTAGATACATTTTACATTGATTGTTAAAAGTTATAATTGATATTGCTTTTTCAGTGGTTTTCATTTAAATTAAAGGCAGCTTTTTTACTTGGAACACACTGAATAATGAAGCCAGATGAGGTAAATATTTCAATGTGCTTCAACATTAAATCTTCTAAGGAACTCAGTTTGCCTTTTCCCATTCTCACATGAAATGCCTGAAAAGCTTCACGTTCTTCATGAATCTGAGTTTAAACATTTCAGTTTAAAAGAGGCATTTGCTTTGGGAACTAAGGTCTGTTTAGTCTGTTATAGTACCTGTAGTGACTTTCCAATTATTTCGTTTTAAATGTCAGTATGTTTCAATATCCAACCCCAAATCCCAATGTTTACCTGTTTATGACGGGCTTGCCTGCCTTCCATTTCAGGCGGAGGAAAGTCCACTTGCAAACTCTGCGGGAGCGTTCCGAAGTGCAGAGGATGACGCCGCGGGAACGCATGAGGCTGAGGAAGTTAAATGCTGCAGATGAGAAAGCAAGGAAGCTGAAGTAAGTTGGGCATAACCTTAACACCGGGCCCTAGCCATGCAGTTTTGCCCCTTATAACAGTTTTACAAGAGAATTATGGCAATCAAGATGAAAAAAAGTAAAAATGAAAAAGGTGCTTCAGCTACTCAAAGTGAATGGGGCTGGTGGATTTTTAAATCAGTAATTATTTACATAAAAAGAAAAGTCAGAGCATTAGCCCAAAACTGGTACTTCGATACTGGCATTTCTTTTCAAATAAGTATATGAGAAATTTTCAGTTTCTTTACTACAGGATTTTTTTAAATGACTTTTTGCAGGTTTTTTTAAAGAGTACACATTCTGAGAAGCCAGACATTTAGTTAAAATCCATTTTTTTTCTTCAATTATTTTGCCCTAAGAGATTTGCCAATAAAAGTTAATAGCTCAGAGAATAGCCTTATCAAATGATCAAATGCAGGTAGTGAACTTGTTACAAAGCCTTTAGAATTTATAGTCTTTTCTTAAGTGAGGCATAATAAAAGGGGGAGGATTTAAAGGAGAGTAAGTACCATTTCTGAGTCAAACTTGAGAAATAGCTTGAAGCCTATGAATGCATGCCTGGATTCTATTTTCAAATAAAAAGAAGAATATCTTATTTCAATGACACGCTTGATTTTTCCCAGTTAAAAACATTGAACGTTTTATTTTATACAAAAGAAAAATAGAAAAGTGCTACATTAATTCATTTTAATGTTTTCTTCAAAACCATTTTTCAAAGTGCAATGTGCATTAACAAATATTTATTCTATGATTTATAGATATTTAATAGAGGGAATAACAATTTCTGATCAAGGCAATCAACATCTTAAGCTTGTCATGCCAAAACAAGCTCGCAATGCAGTATGGCAATGACCTCCCATTACAAACAGCAGTGCGAGGTAATGTGAGGTCTGAATGAATGGCTTCAGTAACTCTGCAGCTAGCTCTGTCCCTCCTGAACTGTCCTTCTTCCCTGCCTCCCTTCGAATAACTGCAAAATAGCTTACCCTTCCGGACTGGGAAGAATGCGCAGGAACAGTAATTGCAGAAGAGCAGAAGTGCTCTGTAAAGTCACATCCTACTTTTACTTGTGTTAACTTGCCATGCTTGTACCAAAAAGCTACAAACAAAAAATTGAAGGTCTTAATTTCCTTTTGGAAAGCATGTCTGACCAGTATTTATGCCTGTCTGACATGTACCAATGCATTGGAGAAAAAATTGCATTTGAAAATGAATATGTACGTTAATCCTCACTTAAAAAAAAAAAGATCTCCTTGGAATGAAACCACCATATAACAAGTATTTGAATTTAACACCTTTTCTGCATGATGTTTTCAATAATATGCTTTACTAGGCCAACTTTTATACTTATATGAAATTTATAAATAGGAAGCCCATCTCCCACCCCCTTTTTTATGGGTGGAGATTAGGAAGTAATGGTAGGATATTTTAGCTTGCTTTTAGTTTTTTCACTTTCTTAAATTTCATCATTTCCTATTTAGATTTTCATGGTTTTTTTTCCCCCCAGCAACAAAATCAAATATAGCCTGTAATAGAAAGGCAACATATTAATCTTCAAATCTTATTCTCAGTCCTGAATCTTTAACACAGACAATTCAGCTCTGGATTAATGCCAGGTGACGCTGGCTGGAAGTATTTCTAACACAGCGAAACCACAGTACTTTCTCAAACCAGAGATCTGCCTTCAGCAGTGCGTGTCTAGGCACGGGTGGGCAGGGAGCTGGAAGACTTGCTTTACATAGCACTTGGCTCAAGGAGCCTCGTATAGGAAACAACAGCTATGCCCTCTCCCCTTGGTGAAGTATTTATAGCGCATAAATGGTATGTGCCTTTCTTCAGCCRAGAGTTTCCTCGCTGACGTGGTGAAATCCAGTTCAAAGTATTTAAGATCTTTGGGAGGAGCAAAAGTGCCTGGGACTACTACTTTGCTATTTTTCAGTTATATTGCACAAATTGTGAAAGGTGTATATGAAACTGTTTGTGAACGAGGCCTGAATTCTGTCTGTGGGCTCACTGAGACGAACGGTGACTTGAGCAGATGCTTTGAGTGTTTGGCACCGTGGTAGTTTTATTATGGAATTTTCTTTTCCATGTATACTTTGACAAAATCCCTCTGTGCAGTTCCTCACATCATAGCCTAAATACAAGTAATCTGTATTTACAGACAGCTGGCAGAAGAAAAATATCAAGAAAATATCAAAAGAATGCAAGAGTTCAGGTCTCGTAATTTTCAGCAGTTGAATGTCAACATCCTACAAGTAAGTATGGGCTGTTGTTTTGAAAGTCATGTACACACATTTAGTGTACACCATTTTTCCGTTTTCCACATGCTTTCTTCAGAGGCACAGTCCTGCCCTGGGATTAGTAACTGGGACATACATCAAAGTCTAGACTGCTTAACTGAACCTAGGTCTGTGTTGAGAGAAAGTGTATTCAGTTATTAAGAAATGGTTCAGCAAATTCTTTATACATTGCATAATTTTCTTTTTTTGATTCCTCCTTAAATCGAAATCTGCTCTCTGAAATGTTGTACCTACTGACCTTCCTATGTGATATTAGGGTTCAAAATACATTTGTTTTCTGGATAAGTTCAGAACTGTAATCCCTTAAATACCATACTTTGGCATGGCTGCTGGTTCTTTTCATTTGATCAATTTAGAATATTAACATTCCAACTGGCTATTTAGTAAGAAGAAGGTCTTGGAGTGACTCCCAGTGTAAGCTGTCATTTGCTTTTAAGATATATGTGACAGAAGATAGGCCTGTTCAACCCTAGCATTATGGCTTTTCACAAACTGCAATGTCCATTTGGAAAAAATCAGTGAAAGCATCACAGAAATAATGAGTTTTTTGTTTTTTTAATGCTGTGTTTTCTACCTCTTTTCTTTTATGCACTCCAGTTTCTACTTCCCATTGTCTCTGGAGAAACAGTCATGTTAAATCCTTCCTTGTTTATAGCTGAGTCACTGTTGATCATTATAAAAAAAAATAAGAATTTTTAAAAAGTATTTGCTTACAATAAAAAAGTTAAGATTTTTTTTTTTTAGTAAGTATTTGCTTGCTGCAAGTCCCAGCAGTTGTATAGATCAGGAGATCAGGATAGCAGTTATCTTGTGGTCCTACTGAAAGCTCTAATTGTACCCATTTATCCATGCTGCTTCAACTAAGGAATCTGATGAACAGACTTCAACCCCCCTAATTCATTCTCAGCCAGTCATTACACAGGACTGTGTGTCCACAGGACATGATGAACCACGTGGAAATGAGACATCAGGTCGGCTCTGTGTGTCTGAACCTATGGAGCATGGTAAGAACTTAAAATGTGATGTTGAAGTGAAACCTCCTATATGAAAGCAATATTTAATTTTGTCCTTGGTAGTTAATCTATGGTGAAGGAACTGCAGTATGAAAAGCAGTCATGTTTGTGAAGTTGTCAAAAGATCTACAAAGAGAAAAGGAATATAATCTGGGTGGATGGGTGTAGAGTAGAGCTACATGGCAGGGCAGTCTGTCTTCCCGGTGTGAATGACCTGACACCATCAAAGGAGGTGAACACATCTTCTCTAAATGAGGTGCTGAGGGAGGAGGAGATAGTTTTAACCTTTGCACATATGCAATGGCTGGTGTTAGGAAAGCATCTCCTAAATTATCTCGCCAGTGGAAAAACGAGTACCAAAATAACAGAGAGTTTGCCCTTAATACACCTTGATGCCATTTTTATTATATATAATGAATGTGAGAAGCAGATGAAAACTCTTTAAACCGTGCTTATCTATATTGTCCTGAAATGCTTAGCCACTGTCTTGAAGATATGAAAAACTATATATAACGTGTACTTTACTGTAGACATGAACAAATAGTCAAATTTTTGCAAATGTGGCAGACTGTAGAAATAATGTACTTCCTAATTAAGGAAAATATTTTTGGTAGCACAAATATATCTTCTGTTTCTATAATGTTCTAGAACAGTGTCATACTTTTAAATATTTAAGAATCCTTGTGTAAGCACTATTTTGGTGAAAGATTTTTGATCAGACTAGAATCTTGCAAATATGTCTTAGTACACTTTTAAATACTTAAACTACTTTTCTCTAAGATCTCTGGCTGCTGGTGTTAGTTTATGTATGCCTGTGAAGGGTTACATCATTAAATCAAAGGCATCAAAACTGGTTGGTTTGTGGTGGTGGTGGGGTTTTTTTAATAGCATTTTTTTTACTTTCAATGTAGCCTCATTTATGTCTGTGTGGTTGGCTTGCTCTTTCACAGTATAAGGAGGGATGATCTGTGTAGGAGAGAAGGCAGCTGCTAGAAAGTACATCCTGGGGGGAGGAGATTGCAAGTAGCAGACCAAGAGAAAGCAGTGGATTTGGGTGGGAGGTGTGCTGGGGGAAGCATACAAAGATACTTAAATAGAAACAGAGCAACATACAAGAAAGGAAAGAAACTGATGTCTCTTTTATCATTAGTTTAATAAGTTAATGAACTCTAAAGACAATCATCAAATGCATTTACACCGGTGATGCAAGTTTGGCCTGTCCATTGTACAAAGCCGAATGTGGATTTAATGATATTGCTTTTGTCAGATTCATTGACAATGAAGTGTTGGATTCATGAGTAAAATAACTTATGGATAGGCAAGAGAAATTACATGGTTTCTCTTTTTTGCTGTATGATTATCTTGTTATTCCTGAGGTTCGTGTCAAAGCTGTTACTTACTCTATTCAGTGTTCATACTCTTCTTTTCTTTACACAGTTCAGTTCAACTATGAATGTCCTACATGTCTAATTATTAATTAAGTTATTAATGGAGTCTTTGTGTTTGAAAATGTAGGAATGGTTGCAGCTATTCATTTTCAATAGAATTTGCTTTTGGATCAACAGGCTATAGGACAGAAAAAAACAGAAAACTAGAAGCAAAGCTATAAAATGGTTTTATAAAATTGTGTGTTATGTGTTAATAAATCTTGCTAACACATATTAGGTTAGCAGAAGAAGTTAGACTATGAATACCACCCTAACAAGCTCCCCAGTTACAGCTAATAACTAACAACAGTGGAGGAGGTGGAAAATAGGCAGGAGTGAGAAGCTGTTCCTGACTGCCGAGGAGGCTCAGCAACAGCAACCTTAGAGTTAGTTACATCAGGTCAGGCCCCCCCAAATCCTCTCAGGAATGGGAAAAACTGGTTGGGGAGCAGCCAGGGGTAGTGTCCCTACACTAACAGGTAGGGAAGAAAGTTCAAACTTTCTTCGGCTTATGTCCTGCTGGCCTTGGAAAATTTGCAACATAAATGGGGAAAAAATATTAGAGCCTGGAGATTTGAAAGACCAGGCCCTTAAAAGGTTAGGACGAGGAGTAGAAAACAAAACACTTCACACTGTGCTTTCACTGAAAATAAGCTGAAGCATTGTGAAAAACAGTTGTATGTGAGTGGAGGAGCTATTATCAAATAAAAGGTCAAGATTTAGTTTTAACAAATAGTTTTAAAAAGCGTGGTAACTTGATCCAATTTTAGAAGTAGTAGGTACACATGTTGAAAGCTGGGAAAAGGCAGTAAAAGTTACATAAATGAAAAACACCATGACAATTTAGGGTATTGGACTGCATGGTGGACAAGTTTCAGTAATGCCGAAACAATTAACTGCTATAGACTTCCATGGCAAGTCTAAAATTCTTTCCATATTTGAGTTATGTAATCAGCAGTGATCTTCTGATTGTTTTTTTCACTCTAGTTATCACCTCAGTGCACTTGAGGGCCATATAAAAGAGTTACCTAAAGTCACAAATAGTTGACCAGTTTGTAGGTCCTCAAGCAGCTTTCTTTTCCAAAGTACAAAAGAGATCTAAGCAGACCCTATGCTTTTGATGGTGAGATTAATTCATTGTGTTACATCACAATTTTGTTCAGACTTTTCACAGGTTTTACAATGACCTCTTCAGATACTTAAACAATCTGATTCTTATACAGATTCTTACTACTGAGATTATTGGCTCTTATTACAGAGAAATGCTGTGGGCAATGGAAATGCTACTTTTAAACAACAAAATTCAGTTACTTCTTCAACACTATGTTCCTTACTATGCCATCCAGCTGCATTTTGTAGATGTCTTCCTTCCTCGGAGAAACGAGGGACACTACAGAGCAGTTTGAGCCTTGTGGGACTGATTCAGTCTAGCTCTTAAATCTAACTGTTCAGATGTCACCTGCTAAGCTAGACTGGCTTGTGATGGCCACTGCACCTTGACACACTGTCATGTTTCTCCCCGATCACTTCAGGGATTCTGGACGTGCGTCCTGCACAAAGGAGGCAAATGCAGAGCTTTTCAGTGACGGGGAGCAGAAGCACAAAGAAACATGGGCTTTTGCTGACAGAAATCACTTTGAAAACTGTACATGCTTGCGTTGATTAAACTCAAAAAGAAAGGGATCCAGTTTTAATCTGGGAGTGGATAAAAGTGCAAAGTTATGTGAATAGCAAGTTATGCTATTTTTGCTTTAATGAACCAAGGGAGGAAGGTGTGCGTTAAGCACATGTATTCCCAAGCCATTATTTTGGCTCCTCTTGGTGCTCTGCTAGAGAGCAAGTACTGGCCCCACTCATACCGATTTCTGCTGAACGAACCCACAGGGTGCGAAAGACTACAACCTTGGCTTTGGCCTCTGAGTCCAAACTGGGGCTACTCTCCACATCCACCAATATTTATTGCCCCTTTCCAAAAGAATGTGAAGTCTGGCTTCAATGTCCTGGAAGGGTACTGCCTCTCTCTGCAGAAAGTTGTTCCTGGACCCAAATTTTGCAGTGTGTATGAACCCTCTTATTTCTGGCCTAGATTTGCTTCCGGCTGTTTCATATCCCCATCTTTGAATCACATTGCCCTGCAGCTTAAGTAGTTCTTTTCCTTCCATTGGTGTCATGTTTTCACAGGCAGCAGTAATATCCTTAGTCAGCCGGCCTTTTTCAAAGTTAAACAAGGCAAGCTTTGCTCGACTCCACTCATAAGGTAGGCTCTCCAGTCTTATCTAAAAATGATCTACCTCATTAGTCTCTGAGACAGCTCTCATTTTATTTCAGTGTATTTGGGCATGAGTGACATGGAATTGATTTAGTATTTCACATAAAGTTTTTATTAGTAGCTTATGCCCCGGCACTAATACTTTCTTTTCACTGTTTATATCTCTTAATGCCTCCTAATATTTCTTCTGTATTTTTGATATGTTTTAACCCTAGCCACTTACAGCATATCCGAGTCTGCCTTCCTTAAGATGCTCCCAAGTTACTATCTCCCAATTTGCAATAAATTTTTTTGTTTTTAATGCCTAAATTCATGACTCTGTACCTCGTTTTTTCTCCATTTTCATTATTCCAGTTCTTAGGGTCGGCTAGTGTATGCTGCTATAACATCCTGGCCCTTCTTCGCATTGGTGACGTGTTCCAGCTTACCTCCAGGAAAGCAGCGCTGTGCACGCTGACTGCAGCGGAGTGGAGCTCCCTGGGCTTGCCGCGTGGCATGGCTTTCCATTAGCGAGCAGCGCGTGTGCTCCTGCACCCTTCCCAGCCTCCGCACAGCCAGCGCCCTTGCAGCCATGGGAAACAGTCAGGCACTCTGCAGTGCTCTTGGAGCTTGCAGGGAAACCCGGTCCCCTTTCCTGAAACATTAGCCTATACATTTAGGAGAACTCATGATCATGCAAGCACAGACTTTGCTGTGGGCGCACAGTGGTGGTAGGGCAGGTGGGCAGGTGCACTGGGTTATTAAGAAATATCTGTAGATCTTCAAGTTCTGGGACTTTGTCTCTCTTGTTCCTAGATTTAGCTGCATTTTGTATGCTAGAGCAAAGGATTCTTCCAGCTGGGCTAATCTCTTTGAAGACGTGCAGTGTGGAGAACAGTATTGTGGCAGAAGGGTAGGTAGCATTCCTTGCAGCTAATGAAGGTTTTAAAAAAAATCAGGAAATTTTGCATCTTTACTCATACAGTCTGGAATAAGAAATGCTCCCTAATCTTGTAAAGAGACAGGCAAAGGGGTCTGCTAAGAAAGAGTCTGCTAAGAAAGAAGACTGTTATTATTAACCATCCTAAGTAAATGGCTGAAGTGGTATATTGACTGTATCATTAAAACAATATATGTTCTTACTGTAGTGTTTCAACTGATTAGAGCACTGCCCCATTTCTCAGATAAATAAAATTTTGTAAATATTATAAACCAATGAAAAATGGTTTTACTCATTTGAAATTATTTTATGCAACAGTTTTAGTCTGCATTAAATCTTCTAGTTTTGTTCATTGGGAACCAGCATTAAAAGAAGTATTTCAGTGACTGGAGATTTGGAAAAATATTTTATAGTTGGATTTAATATTCACTGAGAAATGTTGATGTCTAGACCTTATCTGTCCAGGAAGTAATGGACTTTCATCTTTTAAGTAATTTAAATCTAGGCTGGACAAAGCAGTTAAGAATATGTTGTACTGCTGGGAGCAGTTTTGTTTTACTGGATAGCTTCATGTCTTTGCCATCTCAAATTTCTCCAAGTAAAAGTAAGAGACTTAAAAGATCTAAAATAAATCTCATGTTGAGAGTATATTCAGAGACACTGAGTCACTGTTAGCAATAAATACAAATACTTGCATGTTCAAAACTATATAGGGATATCTGTACATTTCATTTATTTTCAAGCAATATATAAAGTAGGTAATGATTAATAACTAAACACCATTTGTTTTGATTTGGGTTTTCTCTTTTCCAGTACATTTCTCAAGGTCCTTTGATTAATTATTTCTGAATATTAAAAAGCACATTCTGCAAAAAATGTCAGTGAAGTAGGAATGGGCAATTCAAAACGTGTCAAGATAAACCTGTATCTATACTTCCTATTTTTACTAATACTTACCTAGAAAATAAAAGTTGTTTATTCTCTCTGATTATCATCAGAAAGAAAAGCAACCTTGCAATGAATTGGTTAACACCATTTTTTTTTCTTGTCTCTTGACCCATTTCTTTTGACCCAGTTTATAGAAAATATAGGTGAGCTATGCCAATATACATTTTCCTGGAGGTCATTGGCTATCTTGTGAGTGCGTGGACTTTGCTTTCAATAGTGGTTATGTGGAAGAAGGACAAGGCAAGTTACATTGTGCTGCTGGCAACTAGAGGTCAACTTATCTATGAGAAAGAGGAAAAAAATTGCTATTAAAGAGAAGGGAACTGGCCCTATTTAGCTGCTTATTTCCATGAATGTAATGAGTGCAGCTGGAGAAAAATGATTTTCTGAAACATGGGCAAAAACTATCATCTAAAAAATAAAATTATCCATGAGTTACACACAGCCTTTATGTTATCGATGAATATATTCAGTACCTTTCTGTGGCAACTAGAATGGAGCTGTTTTAGCTAGGCAGGTTCAACAGATGTTTAATGTATCTTCTGGTGTGGCTGCCTTTTAAAAAACTACTGGAAACATCATGTAAGTAATACATGACTTTGTCATACAGTAATATAGCTCATCTTCATCTATTAATTGACTTTATTGAGCTCCTAATCTACTTTTCTGATTACACAAAAAAGTAATCAGAAGAGCAGATGCCCATTTTACCAGAGAACTGAATTTTGAGAGAAGTTTCAGAGGCTGGAGGTTGTCTTTCCCATGGATTTTGTAGTACTGTTAAATTGCTGGGGCTTTTCTGTGGGGGTTAGTACGCACTGAGCTAGGATACAAAATTGCAGCTCTGTCGACTACATCCCATTAAATATTGTGTACAGTTCCTTTTGCTTAGATTACAATAACTTCTAATGGAGCCAAGTTTTGCAGAATAATTCCTCTCAACTCTGTGCACAGCTTGATTCCTATTTACTGGCTCTAAGTTTACAAAGGTATTTAATAAATAGGAAGCACTAGCTGTGGGACTTGGAAGGCCTCCAGAGAATCTTTATCATAGTGTGCCTTGTAATCATCCATGTGGGAAATTAGTGTGGAATATCTAAAGTACCTGCATTTACTACATAGAAAATCCTCTAGGTAGAGACTCTCAGTGTTTGCAGTGGTATAAAGCATGAAGAACAAGACATAATCCTGTTACACAACTGTAATAGCTGAATGTTCAAGGTTTCTGATTCAATTTCTGCAGCAGAAGTTACCTTGAAATTGGCTACAAAATTATAAACTGTATCTCAAAGTGCTCCAGATAGCTCAGTACAATTACAGATGCAATGAAAACTACCATTTCCTTACCATCTTCTTTGATCCTTCTGATTTGGATCATTTTTTTACAGTTGAAAGATACTGGATTTAAAGCTATCTCCACTATCGAAACTCAATACTTTTTTATAGGGGCCATAAGGAATATTAAATTCAACAAGCTGTGATTTAACAGCCGTTAAATTCCTTCAGCATATGCATTAATAGCCCCTTGGTTTTGAGGGAGGTCAGCTGGGGTCATTTGTATCTGAAGAGTGCAGCGTTATCCTGCCAACAGAGCTTACTGCCTTGCTGTGAAGACAGTTGTGATATACTTTTCCTTAAAGTGCTTCAATAATACAAGGAAAAGAAACTGCTTTGCAAAAGAAAAACACATCGGTTGATTTGCTTAGAGTTAAGGTTGTGCAAATGTTTTCCCCTAACAATATTGCAGCAGCAGGGAGGGGATGAGGATTATCGAGAGTGTTTGGGGTTGTTTTAAAATGTAGCAAGGGTCAAGTTAAAATGCATAAAGTCCTGCACTTTAGAAAGGATGAACTTGATAAGTTGCAACTGGAGAGCCAATTCCTTGAGAGATATACAAGCCTTACTATTTCATTCTTGCCTTTCTGTGGCTAGAGGATATATATTCTTATCTGACAACAATTTAAGTTTCCTCAGGAACATAGCAACTAACAGACTGTCAAAGAATATAGACAAATAAAAAGTATGCAAGGTGTGTTAAAGTTCTGCCTCTCTACTATTGCGGATACATAATTATGTCAACTTCAAGAGTTGATCTGACTGGGTAAAAGGAAGAGTTAACTGGAGCTCTGTGCTTTTAGGAAATATGGAACTTGACCAGTATATTCCAATGCGTTCTGGTCTCAGGCATTGTACAGGACTCGTAGTGCTTTGCTGGCATTGCTTTGCAATAGCCCATTGTTTAATTTCTGGATTTGTCAGGCTGTATCTGTTTTATTATGTTGTTGGTACAGCAAACTGGCTTAACTAAGTGGGGATAAAAATGGATCGAGCAATGAGAACTTAAAGCCATGCACTTGCATTTGTGGCTAGAATTGCCACTCTATATCAGTTGCACAGCTGATAAGACAAGGTAAACAAGAATGGGACAGGGTTTTATGCTTTTTTTATTTTGATTTTTTTTAAGTATTTAAGAAATTCTGTATGCAAATGCACCCATATTTCTTAGGGCTTGTCTTAACTGCAGCATTTGTGAGACTGGAATGAAAAAGACAATGGAGCAGAAGAACCCTGAGCTTAAGGGCCACCAACAAACTATTGCACTTTGAGTTATTGGTTGCCAGTACATTACTACGTGGGCTTCACTTGAATGAATCCAAGAATCCATTCCCGATGAATCCATTTCATTTCATGTCCTTTCTGTAAGAGCACTATTTCTGCATAAACTACTCCTYTGCTCTTACTAGACATACTTGTGCCTGGGGTCAAGTTAGGAGCAAAATAGCTTAAGCTAACAATATGGTATATTCAGGTTCTTTGTACAGAAAAAGACAGCAAAAGTTAAAGGCATGTGAATGAAAGAGGCATATTACACATTAGAAACTGACGCTTGTGGGCAATTTTTTTTTGCTCTCAGTTATACTAGTAGAAATCTGCAATAATTTCACTGACTTAAATTATTGCTGATCTATGCTGATGTAACTACATTTTTGTTCATGGACCCTACTGTGTAAGTGGAGTGGCAAAAGCAATGGCTCTGCGAAGAGACACTAGAGCATATTTTTCCTTCTTCCATGAAGTTCACTCCTGTGGGGATCACAGGGCTCTATACTTCTGCAAAGTACTTTAAATGAAGACTTAACTTTAGCATGTATCTAAGCTTGTCTTTCTTAAGGAACTCTTAAACATAGATGACGCTGAACTTGAGCTACAAGTAAAGCAGCAGCCATAGAGATGGGCTCTTCCTCTGCAGCCTGATGTCATGGAGGAAGATAAAGATTGCTTCCTCTGCCCCGACTCCCAGAGGTGTCTGGTCCCTGGATGAGTTATGGTAACTAGGAGCTGAAAATAAATCTTGCCCCTTTTTTCCCCCACTTATCTGGCCCCTGAGTGTAGAGACTATTCTAACAGAACAGGAATCTTCTCACCATAAATGTTTAGTAATAATCTATATTGAACTTCATTTCTTAACTGTTTTCCTTTGTGTAGTAGCTTTAGAAAGCTTTTTTTCACCTTTTTCTATCAGTTAGTTCTATCTGACTAGTCTTTCTGGTTTATATTCTATTTCTTTTTATTTTTGTATGCTCCAAACATTATAACAATTTAAATTCCTTAATTTAATATGTTGCAATATGTTACATCTGGCAAACCCTTGATTTCATTATAATTCCAAAATAGCTATGTACATTACAGTAATTGCATACATTATTTCTATATTTCTATTGCTAATTGTAAGCTATGGGTTTATTGTTATGAATTTCAAGTGGGTAAAATTCAGCTGAACCTCAAATTGCAAATGCTCACTCATTCTGAAGTAATGTTTTTTTTCCACTCTGTTATTTTATAAGCTTTGTTGAATGATTTTGAAAGTGGTTTTAAATCTTAAAAGGTTAAAAGCCTCCAGTGTTTTTCAAGCATCTTTGCACATGAACATTTTGCATTGTGATTGTAAAACAGTATTCATGCATACTGATTGAGAAACTGAGTAATTCTCCAAAATATGATCACACAGGCAATCATACAGCTCTAAGGCTTTTAGGAAAATTGTATGTCTTGTTTTGTTTTTCACTCAGACAAGTCAAAATAGAACAGAATAATATTTATAATCATTAAGTGCCTTTCTGTATTGTTATAATATCCTTTGTAACCAGAAGGCCTTGTTTCAATTGAGAACTTAAAGTTGCAGTGATATCTTTCGTGGGTTATGCAGTGGTTCCCTCTTCATGTGGTTACCCTACTTTGTACAAAACCAATAAATCCTCAGTAGTCCCAGGGTAAAGGAAACAGCCTTTCCTGAGCTAAACATTAAGGAGTGAATGAGCTTCTGCCATGGATCAGATCTGTGGAGAAAGATGACAACTTATTACCCAATACCTGTTTGGAGAACCACAAGTAGCTGGGCCAGCTAAATTTAGCATGTCCAAATCAAATAAAATTGTGTAAAACAGGAATTGGAAAAGAAGAATAAAAGTAATGTAACATATCTACTAGAGTCACAGCAAGTTAGTTCTTGATGAATGATTCATGCACACAGATTTATATTGCTGTAACTTCAATAGATAGGTAAGGAACATAGCTTTTAATAAGTGAGTAGAATAACACACAAGAATAACTGTAAAGATCTATGTTATAAGCAGGAATATTTCCAGGACCATAAGGTATATTCCCCAAGGTGCTCCTTGCTGAAAAGATGCTCTAGGATGCTCGCTGAGGGAAACTTACCTCTAGTCTGGCATTTGCAGTTACCAGCCCTTCACTTGCTCTTTGCACATGGGGTGCCAAAAGTCCTGAGACTCTCCCAGGTTTCGGGGAGTAGGCACACCGGCAACATGCCTGCCTGCTCTGCTTATCTGTCTGCTGCTTTTCTTTCCCAGTTTTATATTGAGATCCCACTTTGCCCAAAATTCAGATAAAGGGAGAATAACACATCTGGTTTATTCTAGCAAAAATAAGGCTAAACAAAATTTTTGAGTTTTAGCTATGAACAGGAAAATGAGTCAATGGATTTTTTTATTGCCTGAAATGTTATTCTTCTCATTTAAGGAGTTCTTCCCTAAAAGTATTGCCTTTGGAGAGCTGATGATATCTTCCTTTGGTTATAGCTCCCATTTAAATCCTTCTTCTACGAGGGCAGCCCTAGACCTGCAGATATCCTTGGGAATTCTGTGAAGTTTCAGAATGACTTGTGTTTAGAGTAATTAGAAGCTTCTATGAAGAACTGCATTGTCCATTATCTTCAACTTTTTAATTAAGCTTCAGCTTATTCGAGAGCAATTATTTTTTATTGAGAAGCTGAGGCCTTTCTATCCATCAGGAATTGAACTCTTCTCATAAACCCACCAGGAAACCTTTTCCAAAGCAAAGTGCTATTCAGTATGTGTAGCTACATAAATCTTTTCATGGCTTCACAAAAATTCACAGCTTACTTATTTCAGAAGTCTTGCTCCTACAGCTGTTTTGACGGAAGCTTGCAGAACGAAATAAATGTAGACTTTAAGCAGCATTTGTATAAAAAAAGCCAAACACTTTGAAAGTGTGGGGATAGCAAAATATGTTACTCTACAGCTGATACTTTTTTCCTGATCTATTTTTCATATTGATTTAGTCTGGCATTGATAAATAGGGCCTACCTCAACATTTACCCTTGATCAATGACAACAGTTAAAAAGGTTCTGGCTGACTCTTTTTAAAAGCTGCCCTGGGAGTCCCTTCACTCATTCCAAAGCACAACATTAAAGAACATTTACAAAACACTGTGTGAATTTAGGAAGCAGTTAAACAGAAAGGTACCAAAATTAGTATATCATTTTTTGGTAAATATACAGATTCTGTAGCAGGTATTTACACAGTTTAGTGTTTTATAGCTTCCTTAGATCCTAGTTTTGATTGCAGATCAGTTCCACATACAGGGCAATGTAACTTTACACTGCGCTATAGACTCAAGGTTTAACCAATGTAAATAAAGGCACACCAGGCATTTACTTGCAAACAAAGCATCAGTGAACAGGGTAATACAGAGAAACACTGAATAAGTGTTTCCCCTCCAAAACAGCTTTGTAGCTCACTTATCAAACTAAGCAGCATTTCTGGGGAGCTCAGACAAATTGCATGGTGACATCAAAAGCTGGAGCCAATTCCAAGTGGGGAAGAATTTGCTCAGAAAGGAGATGTAAATACTGAATTAGTTTGCACTTCCTACCAGTTTAGCCTTTAGTCCTTGTGACTGTCAGAAGAATAGCTGGGGGGCAAGTGAGAAGGTGACACAAATAAAAGAACTTAGTTTACATTCTCCTGCTATTTTATCTGCTGTGCTGAGCAGAGCGTGCCCCTGAGATCTAGCAAACATATTGCCTTTGCCTGTAAAATTCATCTAGCTGTTTAACCTCTCAGTGCTTTGTTGTTCCTAGATTTACTTGGCTGCAGTCATTTGCTTGTTTTTGTATAGGTCTAAAATATAACTTAATTTGCTGTTCATATCCAAATTAAATGTATTTTACATTTACCTTTGCTACATCCAGACTGTCACGGCCACTGAACTGCTCACACAAAGTTTGGGTCTGAACCACTCCATTCATTTTTGACTCTTTCAGTAAGTTCTGGCCATGAAAATATCCCCATTTTATGTCTTGAAAAAAGCATAGCTGAACAGAATCTGGAGGAAAAGGTTGTGACTTTCCTAAGGTGCAGTGGGATTTTATTAGCACATGGACTCTCTCCTTCCCAGTGCTGTCATCAAGCAGAGAAGGAAAGTATCAGGCAGTTTCTGCTCAATAAAGCAGGAATAGTGAGATTTTATTTGAAAGTATGCTTTGACTAATCAAAAAGTTTAAAATCGTTGAAGGGCTAAGGTAGTTTTAGACTGATATTTTAAGGTAGTTTTGTGGTCAATTTTCTTTTAATGACAGCCCTTGCTGTTTTCCTGCTGGACACTGTGCAAATAATGGGGCAACCTTTGCAATAATAGTGTCTCTTCATGCATAAAGGAGATGGCTTCCAAAGGCTCACTAAGTGCTCTCTGTCACTGACTTCATTGTTATATTGTTCTTTCTCTTCAGCATTCCATTAGTAGGAGAAGGATTTCTGAATATTTAGAAGACCTTTAGGAGATTTGGGAAACTTTAAACTGCTTGAAAAGCAGCATGACATAATTTTCAGTGTCACAGCCTACCAAAGCCCCCCATTCTGTATAGACAACAATTAGAAAATTAGGACCTCCTCACAAAAAAAAAAACTTAGAGAAAAAAAATTGTGATGAAAGTGATTTTTCTTGCTGTTCTTTTTTTGTTAACAACTCTTTTTAGCGTAATTATTATTTCTAGTTACTCAAAACCTCTTCCTTTCCTCCTCTCAGGCTCTCCCTGTATACATATCGATAAAATACCAGGGAGTGGGAGGTCTGAAAAAAGAACAGTGTCCTTGAAATAGAGGGTTTTTCTTGGAAATCTCTTTTTGGATAAAGAAGCAATTTTTCCTTATAAAAACATTTTGAACAATTTTTTTCATTTCTAACATCAAGACATAGAAGACCTCCATAAAGCTACTCCGATTTACATCCTCTTTATCTCCATTTTTCCTACACGTTTCACAATTGTTAAATCATCACTCAGTAAAGCCCACAAGTAAATCAAAGCTTTTACCTTTTTATAATGCTAAAAACAAGATTATGAAATATCAGTGTTTAACTATTGCTGTATTTCTAGTTCTCATTTAGAACAAATCGTTTTACTTCATGGCTATACTGTATACAGCCATGTCAGAATGTACTTCTTTTAATGACTGCTTAGTCCTTTTGTGCTTAGGCAAAAGGCTGGCACAAGACATTCATAGACACAAAAGTTCTGTTAGGTCCCTTAGTTCATTTCCTAAACTGCGCTCTGCTGGAGTCTTTTTAAGTCTAGTTTAGAATAGCCAGACAAAAGTTTCCTTTGACCTTCTGAAAAATGAAGTTTCATAGCTTAATAATACATATCTCATTTGAAGCTGACCAAAGAATGTCAATTCTGTTTGATGGCAACTTTTAAAGTTTAAGTTTTTGTCCTACCCTGGAAAGAAACCAATCATCTGTGTGAATTTAAATTATAATGTTGGAGTTGTCTTATTTTTGTCTAATCATGTGACTATTGACCCAGACTGTGGAAGGACCCAGAGCTGGTGTTCTCATCTGGAGTTTTTCATTCAGGATTATGTAGCACAGGGAAGTATATCTGTACATTTCAATCCTCTAATTATGGAACTTCAAGTCTTTCTATTTTCTCCCTTGAAGCAATCTTTGTGATAACTGGTAYGCTTTTCTGAAGAATGTTGGCCAGCTCTATTCACCATGTCTTTTTGACAGTGATTTCTGAGAACATGTATGTATGTGTTGCAGGGACATGGAGAAATAGGCATGTTTCTGCTCAACATTGTATGTTAAATATGTGTATGTTAAATATGTACACACGCAAATATATTAGGGGTAATTCTAAAGAACTGGTTAATGGAGCATCATGTAATCACACAATGTAATCACACAATTAGAGAGTAATTTAGGTTGGAAAGGACCTCTGGAGGTCATCTAGTGCAACCCCCTGCTCAAAGTGGGCCTAATCAGATCACCTCCAAGGAGAAAGATCCCACAGCCTCTCTGAGCCCCTCAGAGGGGGTTCCAGCATTTGACCACCCTCATGGTAAAAATATTTTTCCTAACACCTCATTAGAATTTACTATGTTCCAACTTGTGTTTGTTGCCTCCCGTCCTATTGCCATGCACCTCTGAAAAGAGTCTGCTTTCATCTTCCTTCTGTCCTCTGATCAGATAGTTGTGGACAGCAATAAGGTTTCCCCTTTGCCTTATCTTCTTAAGACTGACCAGATACAGCTTTCTCAGCATCTCCTTGTATGCCAAGTGCTCCAGGCTCCTGCCCAGCTTGGGGGCCTCTGCTGGACTCAATCCAGTATGAAATACCTACTTTTACAAAACTATCTGTACATATTCAGCATCAGTATTTTGGGAAACATATCAACACAGTTTTTCATAGACACTGAATCAAAACAAATTTTGATTAACAAGTTTTAAGAGTTCTTCCCTTAAGAAACTAATTTAAGGGAGAAGGATTTGGATGAGATACAATTATATCCTCAGGATGAAACAGTGACAATACAGGTAACTGGATGTGAACTCCACTTTCTATGCAAACCCATTTCAGAATAAAATATAGTTGCAAGTTGTGTAATGTAAAATGAGCATGTCAGATTTCAAACAGGCTAAATGAAAAGCATGGAGCTTCAGGTTTGAAGTGGTATGAAATACTACTGGGTCATCTCAGGTGTAAGGCTCATTGGCTAATGACAACAAGAAAAGACTTGTCAGTGTTTGAGACAGTTCCTCCCTTGTCCCAGCCTATATCTTTTAGGCCATATTATCTGCTTCTGTATCAGTTGCAACATTTATTCAGTTGCAAATTGCTATACCTTCACAAAATCTTTACAATGTGTTTACTGTTGCTTTCTAAGTTACTAGTAGGTGAGAAGATGTCTTTTGGGTTGCATTCTGATATTGCATTATGAACCAAATTGGAATTCTCTGATGAGTTTCCACAGCAAGAAAAGGACATCTCTGCTTTCCTGATCAGGTCCTGCCTGTGGGCTGTTTTGCAGCCCAGCACAATGCAGAATCAGAAGGCAGGAGAAGGCTTTGCCCTGTTCTTGCCTCAGTTCCCAGCCTGTACCCGGCTCTTGTAGCCCCCTTTGCAAGGGAAGCAAAATAAGAAGTAAGTTTGTGTTCTGGCCCCCCTTAATTTTTTGGGGACTCTATGGCAATGTGTGGTAGCCCATAACTGCTGCTATATAGCATTGCTTTTCAGTGCTTTAGTTCATGCCACCCTGACTTTAAGAATGCATTATATCTCATGATAGTACATGTTTTTCAAAGTAGCTGAATGATTTGCTCCTCATTTTGGTGTTTGTAGTGCTTTGGGAATGAAGAGTGCAGGTATGTGGAACTGTTAACGAGTTTTCTCCTTAAGATTGGGAAGTGACAACTGACAGAATCTAGCCCTTTCCAGAGACACAGTAAAGCTGTGGGGATAAAAAGGCACACGAGTCCTTAAGAGCCAAGTGCGACTTGGTTATTGTGAATACAAGTGGTGAAAATGAACATGCATCATACAGTTCTGTTTCATTTTCCCTTCTTCTCCTTTTTTTTTAAAAAAAAAAAACAACCTTATTCCTTGGCTTCTACATGCAGTGGTATTTTAGAATGCTGCCTCCATATACCAATTATAAATATGACTTGAAGGCAAGAGAAAATTAAAGATATTTATCAAAGTATTTTCATCTCGTTGGAAGAAACTATTGTTGCCACCAAGATACCATGCTACCTGGAAAAAGCTTTTGGTAGATTAAACAAAATATTACAAGTATTGCGTTCTTTTGTTTTTTTAAATAGCTTATCTTCTTGGGAAATAACTGTGCTTTTATGATTTTTTTAGATAACTCATTTTTTATCCTTGCTTCCACTATTAGCATCATGGTATATATAGAAAGAAATGTAAAGAGAAATGTTATTATTTGTAGCTTTTTCCTTTGAATATCTAATACACTTTAAAAATATCAAGTCTCTCAATGATATACCTAGAGTGCCTAGCAATTTGTAAATAATACCTGAGTTTGTTCTGAATGAAGTGCTTTGTAAGCAAATAAAAGTTACTGTAACTGACCTTAGTGAGATATGCTAAGCTAGATAAAATGCAATGTATTTTCCAAGAGCAAGCTAACAGACTGCGGGGTGAGAGGGTGCAGAAAGAGCAGTAAAGACTGTTTGTGCTCCATAAGGAGCATGTAAGTATGCTGTTTCAGAGGGAGAACAGGCATCTGAGGGACAACTTTATTACAATGGCTTTCAGGCACCAGCCATCATGTTTAGTCAGGTGGCCCAGTATTAGAAAAGCATATATTGGATATTACCACAGCCTTTCTTTTCCAGAGGTCTGTGAAGGTAGAGTCCCTACCTACCTACCACATGTAGGCAGCACAGAGCAACTTTGCTGCTTGCAAAGAATCTGGTGATTTGGAGTTGTTTTATGCTTGAGCAGATCGACATTGCTGTGTGAGCACAGTAAGTCCAGTGGGCTGCAGATGGTGACAGGACCTTCTCAAATACATCACTGTTTTTCTCCCAGTCCAGCTGTGGAAACAATGAGACAGGATATTCTGGGTCCTACAGCAGAATTTTTGTTTTCTCTTTCAATATGGTAGGCTGGACATTAACCTCACTAGCACCACTTTTTTTACTAAAATAACTTCCAGGCACAAATGGAGTTAATTTCTATTTTATGTCAGAGCAAAGGTCAGAATCAAGGCCTTAGCCTTGGAGTCCCTGCTAGGCTATGCGAAGGTGAGTAAACGAGAGTCAAGGAGACCTAGCCCAAAGAGCAACATTTTAGTGAAAGCTACTCCTGTGAAACTACAAACTGAGGATATTTCTTCTATGTTACATTGCTGCGAAGTGGAACTGCACCAAGAATGTTCAGGAGATTGTGGCCATAGTCAGCTCATCACCACCTGGCTAGTGAAAATGAAGTGGGGACTGAAGTATTCGGGATAATGGGAAAACTCAAGTAGCAATCATACTGGAGGATGCACTGCAGGTGAGGAAGTGGCTCTGTATGGGGCCCAGCCTCATCTGATGATGCCTGCCCTGAGCCAAAAAGCCTAGCCAGACTCAATTTGTCTGCACTGCACTAAAGTGTGGAGAAACTAAGTGGTTTTCAAAGAGTGAGCTTGGGTTTTACTCTGTCTGTTAGTGCCAGGTCTAGTGGAAGTGAGTCAGGCGCCGCGGTGTCTTTAGTGTCTCTCGCGGTGGAGCAGTACTACACAGCGCTAGGATATTCARGCAGGTTCGGTGGGTGGCCAGCTTGGGTACAGCTTGCCACAATGACTCATGATATCTGCTGTGCTAAAGCCAGCTAACTTGTTCTTCAAATCAAGCTGATCCTGAGTCACAGCTAAATAAGCTGTTCTGTACCCAAATTAGCTCTGCAGAGAGCCAGAGCTTTGCCTCTGCATCTGTTGCATGTGGACAATTGGGAATTGGCTCTCTTTAGTAGGACTCAAGGAACTCTTCTATGGAATGATATATACTAAATTAATTTGCTGATATTTTGAAGGTCCCTTCTTTAAAGATGCTTTTCAAAAAAAAAGAAGCTTTAAAGACAGCCTGTTTTTTTTTTGTTTGTTTGGTTTTTTTGGTAGTATATAATAATATAGAGAAAACATTTATTCTTCTTTTTACATTATGGCTAGCTCACAAGCTCCAGTCCACTGGACATACTGATTTCTTTCAGAAATGTCATTTGGAATAGTTTCTGAACTGAGGCCAGTAAATGTTTGTGTCTTGATCTCTTTTCAGTGTCTGAACTAGCATTTAAATTGTATAGCTGAACTTGGATTTACTGGCCATCCATGGATATAGGTCAAAACAATTTTGCAAAAGGTAAAATGGGCAATCCTGAAAAGGATGCGAAAGCTGGCGTGGAGCCGGGATGCGGCCGGTGTCAGCGTCCCATAATTCTGAGGCATCAGCAGCTCTGTGGAACAGACTGCCTTCTTGTGGGCTATTCGCAAGGTATAGGGACTTAGTGAAGCCAGAGCAGATCTTTTGACTTTATAATTATGAGTAACAAGACTGATTTTGATACCTTGTTTGGCTGGGGAGGGGAGGGTTGTGTTTTTTAGTATGATGGTAAACAAATGCAGAAGGTGGGAGGAGAAGACAACTCAGAAAACACTAGTATAGTTCTGTGTTTGCATTAAAATATAATAGGCTGATTCATATGTATGTGAATGCATATCTACGCATAGATATAATGCAAATGAACCTAATAAAATTATAACAATCACAGGAATGATAGCCTGCCTGAAAGAGAGAAAAATTAGTGCTCACTCCATCTGGAAGAGAAAAGGAGACATATCTTCATTAAGTAGTGTTCTTCCATGATAAAAAGGAATGATTTGTAAGTTTGTTTTTTTTTTAAGGTGAAGTGTTAGGCTTCTCTGTCAACTGGTACTTTGAAGAACTTAAACACAATAATAAATGCTTTCTTTTGTGGGAAAAAGCTTTTGGTTTTGTTGTTGTTTTCCTGGAAGCCCACGTATTGATCTTTTATTTGAAACTAAGAAAGATGAAAAATAGAAAAAGGAAAGATGAGAAATTGTGTCAGTGCAGCATAGTGCTGTTATTCAGCTTGCATAAAAGTCTTAAAATAGAAAAACCTGAGTGAAAATGTGTCAGCATTTTGGAGGTAAATCAACTTTATAAAACAAGGAAGTGTTTGTGAAAGTACTCTAGAGAGAGCAGATAGCAGAGAGAATATTTCAACTGCAGAGCTTCAAGCACCTCCTGCAGCAGATAAATACATTTTTACTTTTTCCCTGAGTACCCTTTCTTAAAAGATTAGAATGGTTCCCCTTGCCGAACTCCAAGGGCATCTTTTAATGGATTTTAACTGTGTTCCCTTGTTTAAATACTTATATTTTTTATCCGTGTGAAACAATTTTAAAAAGCTATTAGGTGTTTCTAATTTTTAATGACATGTTGTTTGAATTTAATTTTTTTCAAAGCAGGAACATTTACAATAAATCGGTTTGTATTTCTTTAAAGATGTAGCCTTAATTGGGAAGAATGGGAGAAATCAGCACTAGCTAAAATTAAGGCTATGGTGATTTATGTCAGATGAGTATTAGGCTGCTTTTGTCTTCAAATAACATTTCTTGTAATAATACTAGCCAAAGAAGGATACCAACTTTTTTCTTTCTGAAAACCGTAACAGCATAAAAAAAAATCATACCTAGACTTGGCTGTAAATTATCTTGATGGTAACTCAGTAAGGAACTGCCTAAAATCAAAGCAAGGGGATTAGCTCTCCCGGAATATCTCTCTCCAGAAGTGCTTCAGGCTATCGATAGACATTACTGCTGAGCCAGGCTTTCAGCTGCTCTCACGCCGTTTCTGTCCCTGACCTCTGTCTCCCTTGGGCAAGTCTTTGCATTGCAGTTTCCCTTCTAGAAAAACAGGGATCCTGCTATTTCTTCACATAGCCACCTGTAAGACTGCAGTCCAATCTCTGCTCAAAACTGAACACTCCACTAAGTGCTTTTGCTGAAAAAGGAGAGTTTGCTCAATCAGGTGCAATCAGGCCTCAAGCCATTTTACTGGCTCATTACTTATGGAATCAGAGGCACTAAACATTTCACCTGGTTTAGAGTGACTCTGGTGTCTTCTATGCTGTGATAAATACGCTGTTTTTTAATAACTATTGTACTTCATAGGCTCGTTGGTTATATTCGTATTGTGCTTACTGCTACTACTATAGCTTGTCAACACATACTCTGAGAAAGCATGTCACTCAAGTATATGTAGTTTGACTTCTGACACATTTCTTTTGATTTACTGCATTTTTGTTTGGGGAAGTTTGGAAAAGAGATACAGATTTTATTTACTGTATCTTTTAAACATTGGCCTGTTATATGTTATTTTCCATAAGAACTTAGCCCCCTTATTCACCACAGGATGTTCATGTTGGAGAAAACCAAAATGGGGCAAAATTTCACCTCATGAAAGCTGTTGCTCTCCCTGAAGGATTCAATTCAGTGCTGACCCTGCTCTGAGCAAGGCTGAACTGGGATCCCCTGAGGTCCCTTCCAGCCTGAGTTAATCTATGGTTCTGTGATTTCAGCCCCAAATCAATATAGGTCCTTTGAGGTCATTAATTTGCATATGATGAGGATCTGACCTCTTGATAGAGATGGTTTTAACCCTGTTCTGTCATCAAAGGTGAACATTTTTATCTGAGAACCTATCCCATGATTTCAGTTACAGAATGTGCTGTGATATAAGAACTGAGTGATATGAAATCCCTTGCATGTTGTTAAGATCATGCAGATTGTCTGTCTACCTGCTATAAACTCTTACTACCTTTAGAGATTCCTGAAGACCCACAGATTGCGGAAGAATATTATAATGATGAGTTTGAATCCTGTTCAGAAAGCAGTGAAGAGGAGGAGGATATGGAAGCATCACAGACTGTCTCTAAGACAAATCACCAGGTATATGTGACCCTTGGGAAAACAGTATACCTTTGGTGCTTGTTTTGTAAGGGAAAATTAAGCTCACTCTCAGAGGTGTTGTTCCACTGACATTACTGAAACTTGGTTTTGTTGGGAATGTATATGTGTGTGTATGTCAACACTGTGAGTTAATTATATGTTTATGCGTATCTGTAATTCATCTGAGATAGTGATGATAGAGAATCTTGCCTTCCTTCAAGTTTAGGGATAAGATTCCCAAGAATGCCTTAGGGAGAGCTGATGTCAGTAAACTAATTGTCACTGTAAAACACTCAGAGTGGGGTTCTCTCACATAATTTTAGTGATGTGTAAATTGAGTTAAATCTGAAAGTCCACATTAAGCATAAGATCAGGGCTCCCTCTCTAATTCCTGGGGAAGGATATGCATCTCTAGATGTCACTTCTTCCTGCCTATTTTAGACACATTTTCTAGGATAAAATGACAAACTATGAGTTTAAACACCTGCGAAATTTGACCAGCAGTTTTCAGATCTGTAGGCTCTCCCAAGCATCACGGATGGGATCAATGAAAAGCAAACTTATTAGAAGACTTAAATTAGCTTTCTCAGGAGAGGCTGCCACAAGAAAATGTAGGGATTACAGTTTGAGAAAAGGTTGGAGAGTATTGGAAAAGACACCTAATTTATATCTGGTCAAAATGAGTTGAGGTGAATCTTGTCTTTAGTGATCAAATCTCAGTGAAATCAGTGACTTAAATGGCCAAGTCAATTTTGAAAATGGCTCTTCCTGTGACATTTAGGAACAGTTAATTTTTACCCTGGGCTGTCAACTTAAGGCATTGTGTACAGTGCCTCTGAAAGCATCATTTGAACAAATAGATATATTCTTTCAAAACATGAAACTTTCTTTTGCTGTTTCACTATATAAGCTTTAAAGTTCAGGAATGGTTTGTAGAGTAATGTTCTATAAAAATAATTAGTTAATTGTAAATCAGTGGAATATCTAAGGCAATGCTTTTGTTGCAAATGTGCAGTATGCTGGGTCTGCATAAACCGAACAAACCCCAGACACACAAGCTCTCTGTCACTTGGTAAATCTACCACAATGTACTCTTGAAAATAAACTATTGCTTGCTTTCATCAGGCTTTATATATATCTTCTTTCTTTCTAGAATGCCTTTTAAAATTTTCATTTGACTTTCATTGAAGGTATCATTAAGTGTCAATCAGTAGTGTTTTTGAACAGGCAGACTGCTGCTTAAGATTAACGAAGGACGGAAGATAAAAATAGATTTGTTAATAATGCAGAATAAATTAGGTATTGGCAGTCGGATTTGAGCAGTGGCATTTAGTCATTCTGTAGCTATTCACAATTTGGTGATGACAAGAACTAACACTGTGGGTTAGAAGAAAGGTTCCACTGATATCTCTTTTCAGACTCCAGTCCTTAAGGACTATGTGGCTTGAATTTACCAACAGTCCATGTGCACATATTCCATTAACTCTCTGTGAATTGGCCTACACAGAGTGATTAGCAAACACAGTCTGTGAACGTTTGCTTTTTAGAACTTCCTCTGGCAAAGAAGCAAATTGTCTATCTTTGTTTTTTCTCGTACCGACCAGCACCATTGATAAGGTAGCACTGTATTTCTGGATAGTGACTCAATCACCTTTTATTTTTCTTGGAAAGTGAGCTGAATTTTAAATTTTCCCTTTCTCAAGTGAAAGATTCTGCAATGAGTCCAAAGGCAAAGCAGACTGGACTTAGCTGTGCAAATATAGGCACCTGTGTCTTAGCTAATTGGCTCTAGGCTCTATGATTAGGGAAAATAAACAAGTAATTTTATGGCATAATTTACATTATCTTGCAGTATACGTCTAACATAGGTCAGAGGAAGCACACTTAAAAGTGCCTCCTTCTCTCTGGTCATTATAAAGGGATCTGTAGTTTTTAGTATGCATGGGACATCTTTGTTCTGGATGACAACAGTTCTGTGAGATGAATCCCACTCAAAGGTAGGTGGCATCATGCTCAATATTAACAATATTAAGCTTCAAAATCTACCAGAATAGATGTGACCTTGCTAGTATATTGCAGGGGATTGCTTCTGCAGTCATCTGCTTCATACCAAAACTCCTACTGATCTCAGTGGAGACAGGATCAGACCCCTGTTATTACTGCAGAGAGAGGTTTCATACACTTCAACTCTTCCTTCAAAAATATATTCACAAATTAAGTTTTTGGAAGACTGTGCTATGAAAGAAGCCATACTGCTGTATCTCAGGATAAGGACTTGTAGGATATTTACCTTCATAATCTGTGCAAACCTCTCAACTCTCTGATATTGTTTTACTGGTTTCTTCTGTGCAGAGTGAGTGCAGAAATGCTCCTCTCTGGCAGTGCTCCTTGGTGACCCCATTAGCACTTCAAACAAAGATTAAAAAAAAAGTCTGATCTTCATGTAACAGCATGAGATCAGAAGAGTCATCTAATTGAACAACACATTGGAGTTCATGATGTAGAAAGGGATCTGGGCTTATTTATTCAAACTATGTTAGGCTCTCACAGGTGCCAAGGCAGACTGAGAAATAGTGGCCTTACTTGGGATGCAACACTTGTTCAGTTAAGAAGGTAGAGTATAATTGTATAATTTTAAAGGTTTAGGATGGCAGCTGAGGCAGCTGTTTTCCCCTTATTGTTATCTTCTAATACAGCCTGTGTCCTCTCAGCTACGTGATCCAGTTGTAGATGTGGAGTTACCACAAGGTTCAGATCCACAATGTGTGTCCAGACATCTCATCTTTGTTGTAGCACTGGACTTCAGTGTCCCTTCTCCCTCTCTTTCCTAGCACAAAGTCAGATTGCCAGATTTCAAAGAGGAATTTTCCAGTTACATTTCCAGACTTTTGGCTCCTTCGTCTGATGGCTCTTTCCCACAAGTTTTTTTTCAAGGAACACTGGTTTTCTAATTGCAAGAAAGTTAAAGAAGGGAAAAATACAAAAGAGAATGAGAAACTGTTTCTAAAAAAGATTTTGAAAGTATGAAGCTCACCAGAGGTTTCGTCTTGAAAAGTTAGCATTCAGTGAGAGTTTCACATTGGCTTTGATTTAGCTGAGATGCTAATGTATGGTTTTTACTGCAATTTATTATCTTGCTTTTTGGTTTTCTTTTAGTGACAAAAATAACAGCAGATTTGCCCTCTTTGTTATGACAAGAAGCCTACTTATATGGTACATTAGCCCCTATTTTCAATTTCCAGGTTTTAGGTTGCTCCTGAGATCATCAAGCCAGATAATCAACTGGCATAAATTATCATAGCTTCAGTGGCCTCAGCACTGGCTGTGGGTAGTCTGTGCACTAGCATTCAAAACATGCTCCGCTGGATTCCTAACGCATACCTCATCATGGCTTATTGTGATTAGAATGTGGTTCATTAGTTTGGAATTTGAGAGGTCCAAGCAGTCTTCCATGCTGGCTCTTACCTGTAAGGGAGCCTGTCTTCTGTGTCTGTCAGATTCACTTTCCTGTTCTGTAGGGCTTTGCTTTCTCTGCAAAAAGAGAAATATTAAAGAAATATATTAAAGAAATATATTAAATAAAATAGCTAAAATCCTCCTGGACTGTTAAATCCAAGTGGAGAAAAAGCACAGGTGGTTTTATCTCAGTGTAAGTCGATTAACTATTCATTCAAGTGCTATAGAAACTATGTTCCCCTTCTTCACTGAGGTTTTATATCTGGATAGCCAATTTAACCTAGCTAGTTCCTTGAAAACTACAACTTTCAGTGGTAGAAGTGCATCCTTTGCCTCACAGCATAATGAGAATATTCAGCTCTGTTGCGATGCCTATGGTAAGTATGCCCAGTAGTGAGAAGTCCCAGGCTTTGGAATTACACTTTATCCCATTGAAAAAATTGGCTTTATTAAACAATCATATTAGTATTATATGTAGGCCTTTGCCATGTTTTTGTCTCTCTGTCCGTGGATTTGCAGTTAGTCGAGATGCTGATTCCTGTTTTGTGAATCTCAGTTAAAATAGCAGAGCCTATTTCAGATGTAAGCATATGAAACAACGTAGGATCATAAGTTAGATCATGCTTATCCATAACACCTCTCACTTGCACAGAAAGGCCACTAGCCAGCTCATATTAATTGCCAGAAATTATTTGGGAAACTCTTTTCTATTAAGGTGTACTAGCAGTTCCTCAATTGGAGGAATTTAAAATGGATATTTTGAGTAAGGTCACCTAGAAATACAAAGCAGATTGTCCATTGTAGAAGCTAAGGTGAATATAGTTTGTTTTATTCCAGTTAATTAAGTTTTAGAACCACAGACCCCACATTTTTAAAATAGGGAATTTTGGCAGGTTTTTCACCAAGGCCAAGATTTTGACTTTCAGTTTTCAATAACCAAGAAATGCCATGCTGTTAAATAGGATGTGGTGACAGATTCTGGTAACACAGGTTTTTCTCTTGGACTTGAACAAATCCTGAACTACTTCTGGAGCACAATCTTTGCTTAATGGTCAGCTCTTTAGATATCATCAGTGTACACGAGTAACATATCACATTAAAGATATCATGACAAAACTATTAATTATCTGTCTGCTAATAGAAAGCTTCAAATAGAAAAGTGCTATTATCTTTTTTTAATTAAAACATTCTTAATTAGTAATTATTAATAGATATTAGTAGATGAAATTAAATGAAATATAAATGTTAATTCCCAGTGCAAGCTGTCAGAAGCCTAAGAAATTTTGGTATACTTAAGAAGCTCCCAGTTTCTTTTTTCAATGTAGTATTGTTTTAGGTATTTCAGGACTAACCAATGCTAAAACATTGCTGAATTTTCAGAAATTGCACACCATCCTCAAGAGTAATCATATCTTCTTTAAACTTCATGCATACTTGGTCTATGCACTCATGTTCTGTGAGCGTTCTGACCTAAATAATTGTTTGTATATAATGACATCCCCAAACCTGATGTTTTAGGAAAAGAAAATGTTGAAAAAGCTCTGAGCAATATATTCCTGTCTTACAATTCTATATTCTAGTGCTGGCACTCGTGGGTGTAAGTACTCTGCTTTAAGCTTGGTGGGATCATACCTCCAGTACAGAATGTTTATATTTAAGTTTGTCTCACACTAATGCTGTTTCTTACATTATTTGTCCACAGGACAGTGATATTGAGGCAATGGTCAAGTATTTGGAGAGTGTCCTGAATAATAGCTCATTGGGTAAGATAATATCTTTTCTCTAAATGTAAGAGCAGCATTTATTAACAGTCTTTATTCATCAACACTCCAATTATTTCCATTTTGCAACAGAACAACTCTAATGTCATTCAGAAAAGTGATCTTCTTGAAAATTGCTTCCTTAATCTATTGCACAGAAGTGTAAATATGCCAAAAGTGAATGTATACACTGTTATGTGCTTTGGGTGAAAATAATAAAGACATAAAACACAATGGTCAGGAGTGTGGAATGTTATAATAAAAGCTTTTAAAAACTTCACTTCTTCCATTCTTGTTCCAGAGAAAAATATTTAAAGATGTTGTATCTGAAAAAGCATATCACTTTCTCTGGAGCTGAAACAAGTGTGACCATGGAGATCAGCCAGAACATGAAAGATGCTAGCCATTAAAAAGTCAGGTTAAAATGGTTTTGTATTATGCTATAATTTTCCTAGAATATAGAAAAGATACTATGATTTATGGATAGAACTTGGAAACCTTGCTTTAAATCCTTTTCTTTAGAAATTTTGAGCATTGAAACTTGTAAAGCTAATTAACAAAATGTCTTAGGTAAGAGAAAACTCTGTCATGTACTTAAGCTGGAAAATAGTACAGAGATATATTTTTGACTATGGAAAAGAACCAAGAAAAATAATATGCTGACATTTTACAAGTCATTGTAGCAATAAGCTTTATGATGTTACCTTTGCTTTCCCCTTCCAGTTCTCCTGCATGGCCTGGAGAACAGAACATAGTTGTAGGAACCTGAAGACATTGGTTCTCCTCTTCCTTCTGCTGTTGCCTTCACCTGTTAAAGCCACTTAATAGTTGTCACTTTCTGAATCTGTAAAATTGCAGCTAAAATCGAGCCTGAAAAGTCTGAAGCAGCTCTTGATCTGATGCTACTAATGCTTTATAAAAATACATGGAATATCTCTGACTAGATATTAAAAAAAAAAAAAATCAGACTCGGAGTGTTAAGCAGTGGAAGTGGTTGCTCGGAGAAACTGTGGGATGCCCAAATTTTGATGTGTGAAAGCTCTGAGCAACCTGATCTAACTTTGAAGTGTGCCCTCCTTTAAGGAGGGGGTTGAACTAGATGTCCTCCTGAGGTCCCTTCCAACCTAAACTGTTCTGCAACTCTACATCGCTAAAAGCAATGAGCAAGAAAAGTTTGGCAATTAGATTTTATTATACCATACAGACACTATTTTTCTAGGGTTTTTTTTAGAATTCTGTAGATTTTTTAATAGTTTCTAGCACAGATAAAAATGAGAGAAAATGAACTAAAAGAAGAAAAAGTTTTTTACGGTGATCCAGGTTTGGATAATAAAATATTTATTTTACCTTACAGTATCTCATTAGAGACAGAGAACAATCACTGAGAATACAGGTTTGCAATTTAATCCCAAAGTTTCCTTCAAATTCTCACTATAAATTTAGAGTTTGAAAGTCTCGTTTCTCACGGTATACTTAAAAGTTGCAAAGAAGACTTAGGCGAAAGAAAGGTATTTACAGAGATTGGCTTGGTCTCTAGCCTTTCAGATCAATGGGTTTGTGTCAGCAAGAGTTCGTCTGAGGATTGCTTGAAAGCCCAGCTAAGTCATCAGAGGCTCATGCTGTAACCGCAGTTTTGTGTAGCGGCCTCATTTACACTCATTCAGTCATGTCCAGCCTGACTCGGTGTTATCTCAGGGCTCTGAAACAAGAATATAGGGGAAGCTTAGGAAATCTGCCTGCTAGAGGCTCCTCYGGTGCGGAGCTTTGTCTCACCCCTGTGTGTGGGCAGAGACTGATGGGAAGGGAAAACCTAAGAAGGAGACGGATGGATGAAAAGGAGTAGTAGAAGTCAAGGCCATCGCAGTCTTGTAGCCACTGAGGTGCATCTGGCCACCTTCTGGGTCCCCTTTCAGCAAGGGCACGACTCAGGGAGGCCCTCAGGACTATCTGAACAGAGGCCCGTGCACGTGTTCTGTGTCTTCACACTAACAGGGGTCCCGCTCTCTTCTGATTCCGCACTCATTGACGCTTTGGCAGCACCACTGCCTCCAGTGGGTTTGCAGAAGTGAAAATAAGGACAAAATTTAGCCCCATGCGTCCATGTTTCATTGTTTTAATGTAAGAGAGGAATTACCTTGGAAGCTGCCAAGAAGAATCCAGAGGATTAGAACCCCTCCAAGTTTTGGGGKTTTTTTTATCTTAATTATTAAAGAGACTCTTGGCATCCTCTTTTTATTTCAGTACTAAGAACAAGAAGATGCCTTTTTAAATTATGACGTTAGAGAATGAAATTGTGCTTTAATTATTAAAAAATATCGGACCACTCTGTGCTGAAAGTTAAATCCTTTTCTCCAAACTGTGTTAGCAATTAGATTTGCATGCTGTGTTCCAAAAAATATATGTAATGATAACGAGAGAAATCTGCTAGGGTCCCTTTTGTCTTTATATGCTCAGTGTTGCTGAGGAGCTTTAAACATTTATTATTTTAAGCTTTTCCAATATCAAGCTATAAAGCTGCAGAGAGTACTAACTATCTTTAAGTTAAACTACTGTATTTCCCATCTTATTAGCATGTATCTTAATCAGAAGAGCCTTATAAAAGGAGTCTTTTTTTTTTTTAAGTCAGGATTTAAATCTAGAAGCATCATGTTTAGGAACCAAGAAGAAGAATACTCATATCATAAAGAGAGGTGAGAACCTAACAGCTTGCTTATTCTTCATATAAAATTTTCCATTTGTGATTCAAAAAGAGATTTCAGTGGCATTGTTCCAGGGAAATCTTTAAAACATACAGAAAAAATAAACTTGACACCCACAAATCCATGGGCCCTGATGGGATGCACCCACGAGTGCTGAGGGAGCTGGCGGACGTTATTGCTAAGCCACTCTCCATCATCTTTGAAAGGTCATGGAGAACAGGAGAGGTGCCTGAGGACCGGAAGAAAGCCAATGTCACCCCAGTCTTCAAAAAGGGCAAGAAGGAGGACCCAGGGAACTACAGGCCAGTCAGCCTCACCTCCATCCCTGGAAAGGTGATGGAGC
>NW_020451169.1:34181-162575 GCF_003343035.1 Apteryx rowi
GATGCAATCCTGTGCAATGTGCTCTAGGTGACCCTGCTTGAGCAGGGGGGTTGGACTAGATGATCTCCAGAGGTCCCTTCCAACCTCAGCRATTCTGTGATTCTGTGATTCTGTGATCTTATGCTTTTGTTCTTTGTGACACATCTTTTCTATTACAGATATCTGTATTACAGATTTCTGTGTTTCATATTTGTGACACATAAATGAACACTTCGCTGAAGTTAAAAAGGGGGAAGGTCATTTAAAATTTAACCTTCATGGGTTAATTGCTAGGCACAGTTGTGAAGAACATTTAAAAGTATACTGGAAGAACTCACGCTATTACACATATTTTCATCTTTCAGCCACCAAAACCCAAGTAATTGAATGCGAGACTCAGTACTTACTCGCTGCCCTTTTTTCCATGATTTTTTTTTAGGAATTATTTGAAGGTTCTCCCATATTCTTTATGAAATTCATAAGGCTAAATGTCCACTTGACTTTAGCTTGTTATAGTTTTCTCATGACACATATATTTATCATGAGTTTAAAGACATAATTGCTCTCAAAGTCTTGTTATGGACAAAAAGGAAACACACCTTCCATGTAAAAAAAAATAATTTTTTATTAGTTTAACTGAAATCTTAGCAGTCTAACTGAGGAATTATTATTAGTCCAGATACAATTATTACAGAAAAAGAAAGAAAAAGAGAATGAATAAATGAATGCTGCTATGTAGAAGTCTCAATAATAATACAGTTAAAATACTCTAAACACGCGTTTCCTACTAACTACGCCTTTTCCTGGTTTTATGCTTGCCCTCCTGCTCCCTCACCACCTGGAGTCGTCGCCAGGAGGAATGTCAATATTGGTGGTTGCTTCTGTCTCTCTCAAGGATCCATCGGGGGTCATTTTCATGTCTTTACTAACGTGCTTTTATACCTTCGCTTTTTTTGTCATTGCCCTGCAAATTCATGTTCCATCCGAATTTACCATACATGGTGCAATTTACATAGGTCAGATACTTGTTCTTTGTTCTCTTTGTTGCCCCTAGAGCCTGTTTTGTCCCTTTCCAGGTGTGCTTTTCTTTAGCTACCACCAGTAAGTTGTTTATATCCGTGGGGTCCCCAGCGCCAGCCTGTGCCCCATCTCTTACCGTCCCATGCCTGTAGTCCTCTACACCTCGGCTGTGTCCCCGCTTCCCAAGGCCCCTGCTATCACACCAGGCCTGTCTTTCTCTACACAGCATCACTGTGTTAGAGTCATGAACATCACTACCTGCTCAGAGTATTTGCTTGTTACTACTATCTATACAAAAACTTCTGCTGTACCACACAAAGATAAGCAAAAATAAAACAAAGTAGCCCTAACCACCTGGTTGTTAGAAGAACTGCTAAATGAAAACAAAGCCCCAGGCAGGTCAAGAAAAGTTGGGACACAGCAAGCCTGACAGCCTCAGTCCTGAGGCCTTGCAAACTCAGTTCAAAGCCAATCAACATCAATATTCAAAGTCAATATTAGAAAGTTGCTTGGTACTAGCAATGGCAACACTGTGTTACTGGGCTACAGAGCTACAACCCTACTATAACTGCTACTTCTGAAAACACCATGAATTTTGTAGAAATAATAGGAGTGAATGCAGAAGTTTGGCCTGGCCAGAATTTACCATGATGTTTTTCATTTTTAAAGATATCATGAAAGAATTATGTACTGTGTCAGGCAGATCTTAGAGAACATCAAAGTAGAATAAAACTAGAACATTTTTTATGCCAGCAAGGGCTGTCATACAGAGGATGCAACAAGTGTACACTGTTTTTCCACAGGTGGCATTTCTTTAGTATAAAAATTCAGTGGTGAGGGCTAAAAGCCTGGGATTCTTTGAAGTGGTTGAGCTTTCTCCCAAAGAGTTCTCATTGAGTGACTGTGAACACCAGCACTTCAGCATGGTGCAACATGCATTTTGGACCGACTATGCAACTCCTTGTGGAACAAATTTGAACTGAGTTAAGATTATCTATGCTGACGCAGTTTGCAAAATTGGGAAGATCTCAGGAAAGAACAGGGAAATGAAAAAAAACCCCTGAAAAACTGGCTTTGCAATTTACTTAATCTGTTTAGCTTAAAGAGGGAGAAGGTTAGAAGCTATTTCACCACTTTTTATGAATATAAACTCAGGACAATATATCTGATTCTAAGGGGCTTTTTAATCTTGTAGAAGAAGGCATAGTAGGATCTCATATGTAGACGTGAAAGCTGACAAAAGAAAGAAGTGGTCTATTATTCAGTGAAGATAATAGCTTCACAATAGACAATAAGTTACCAAGAGATGTAATAGATGACTGTCACAAACTATTGGGCTGTTAGCAGAAATGTTGATAGGAAGTCCTTTGGGACATAATGTATAAGAAGCCTCATGAGCTAAACACAATCATCCTTTTTAAATGTAAATACTTATGTGAATATATGCAAACCAGAGGATTTGTGTTTTTACAGATCCTTTAATCTTTCTCCCCCTTGATAAAGTGTGAAGGATGCAATAATAGCCTCAAAATTGATGTTTTGTGACTTGAGAGGATGAGGATCCTTTGCCGTTTTGCCCTCTCTTGATCTCCAGCGTCTTGGACTAGTCACTGGGAGAGCATTCATCTTTGAAATACACTTAGAAAGTGGCCAATATCTGGTTTTGAAGAATCAGTGATCTCATTATTTTATCTGATTTTTGTTTAATGAATCAAGGGTGATATATTGCCTTAAAAAAATACAAATACTATTTGGCCACTTTTCTAAGTAGCATAGTTACTTGTTCTGTGCTGATGGATGGGTAGATAAACTGCCCAAGGCTGGATGCCAAGTATATTATTAATCAAGTAACTGCTTCTAAGAAACAATGCCTTCTAAGAAAGGTTAGAGATTGCCTCAGTAAAAATTGTTCTATGCTTGTCATAGCGACAGTGTGAAAGACTTGGCAGTTTTCACTGAGAACCCATTTTTTTGTGACTAGCCACACCTTTATAGCATCCTACAATCTATATTCCTTGCAGCTGCTTCATAGTACCCAGAAGATCACGTTTAATGGAGAGGAAGGTATTAGTTTGTGTTTAGAGAATAAGTGTTGCTTGGCCAGTTGCCAATGTGGAGAGAAGGCAAAGGAAGAATTATTTATCCTGGAATCCCAGAAAAACAAGAAGGATTTCTTTAATAATGAAATGTCAGAGGAGGAGGACATAAAATATTGTAGCAATAAATAGATTGAGCCCACTAAGCAGAAAGAATATGCTAAGCTCTTACCACATGATATATCCTGTAATAATAGTAATACTAGAATTTAGCTGAGGCCTGTGGTTAAATGTACTCTCTTAAAAGAATGTAAAGATTAAGTTTTTCCTGAAACCACAAGTGGTCAGGGCATCATTTTTTTATTGCTTTTTAAATCTAACAGTGATATCAAAGCCCAAAGCTGCACATCTAGACACTAATTCTATGCCAATTCAAGGAGGACCTAATAGGTCATGACCATGGCTGTGCACAGCACTTGAAGTTTCCTCAGGGCTTCCTCCGTGGATAGCTGACTACTCTTAACACTGTTAAAGTAATTGAATGTTTACAGAGTCCAAATTAAAATGTATGGATATGTGTGTGTAGTGGTAGAGTAAATAATCAGGCACTTTTTTATTCATCAATGGGTGAAAATTATTGATTGCTGGTAAGAAGTGAGCTTGTCGTTTTCCATCTTTTTAACTACATTAACTATACCTCGATTATATGGTAAAATTTAGGCACCAAATAACTGTTAGCCATTAGGCATAAAGACAAGTTATGAAAGTGTTTTAAAAAGTCAAATGGTTTGTCTGTAGCCAGACAGCAGAGTCAGGAAACCATTTCTTCTGTGGTCTCTCTCCACATCTGCTTTCTACTTCCACTTGCAAAGCTCTCAATCCTGCAAATGCTTGTTATGAGCTATTCATGACAGAAAGCTTTAATGCCAGTATTTCTTGCTTTTATGGTCAGGATCTATAATCACATAAGATATGTGAGCTTGATTCCTGGGAAAGGCATGATTATGCATTCAAGGGAAGCACTGGATACTCTCTGGCAGTGTTTGTACTGCCATGGCAGGATGGTAGGTGCAAGCTCCCTCAGTCTGTATGTGGTCGATGTTAACGCAATCCAAGCTAAAATCCAGCTTGCAGTCCAAGCTGAGTCCAAGCTAAAAACCCCTGCTAGGAGGGGAGAGTGTATTCATTTAGCCTAGGCATAGCACTATGTGTTTGTGTGACCTTTGGCATGTTCATAGCCTGTGCAGCACCTTCTCGTGTCTTCTCAGAGCTTGGGCTCTGTGTGCAACTGCCCCACACGTTTGCCCAAGGTGCAGTTCCACCGTAGTGTATATTCTCCTCGCTTGGGAAGTGAACTCCTAATGCTGAATATTTTGCAAGAGGAAACTAAAATAGCTATTTTGTTAGCCTTAGCACAGTGAAAGCGGAAAGGATCTTTATTTCCAATTTTAAATAAATGGAGTATGCAAAATGGGAGGGAAGAACTGAGTAAGCTGAAGGAGAGTTTTGGCACAGGAGAAAAATGAGCACAAACTGGCCAATGAGTAAATTTTGTCTGGAAATTAGGAGGGCTTTTAGCTACCAGATCGCAGTAAGGCTTTGGAAATTGTTTTCCAATAGGAGCAGTAGGGGCAATAAATAAATAAATTATAAATTTGGACCTGACATTTGATCAGGTTATGAAGGGGCTTGTATGACGTGGTTGCCATATAAAATAGTAGGATATTTGAGTTGCCAACCCTGGCAGTCCTTTATTATTCTGTGGTTCTATGTTTCTGTGGCTGAATACCACAACACTCTGTGAGTATTAGGTTATTAAATATCTCAGTACCCCATAATGTGTGTAAATAGAATATGTGTGTGCCTGTGCCTGTGTGTGTATATGTATATTTTTTATATCTTTTATTTACATATATGTATATAAATATATATATAAGAAATCCCTTCATCTGAAAGGGAAATTGATGTTTTATGTAAAATACTGAAAATTTACAGTATGATCAAGCCAAGGAAGAGACTTGCCTGTTAGAAAAAAGGCTCTTGCTCTTATAAATAAGTGCAAGAACAACAGAGGAAAATAAACATTGTCTAAGAAAATTTCCTTTTTTTTAATATTTATGTGTCTCAGCACTTTCTCATGTGGATTCTTTCTGTTAGATTATTAAATCCAAATTAAGGGCAACTCCTTTCTGAGTGACAAGTAGATTTATATCTTAAAGGCACCACAACTGCGACAACAATTTTCCTTCAATGTCTTCTACAGGGAATTACATTATAATTCATCTTTAATTAATGTGGCATTACCTTGTGAGAAATGGGAATAGTCGTCCTCCTTCTGACTGCCCTTGGCTCTGCAATAGTGCTCAGGAGATGAAGGTGAATAAGGTTATGTGTCTGTGCATTGATTTGTAGGCTCTGGGACCATCACCAGAGTGGCTCCTGAAGTGCCCCAGGGATTCAGAGCTCTCAACAGCACTATGGCTGGGACCAAGCTGAAACGCATGAGGGAGTAAGTAGCGTATTTATGTGTTACCGGTATCATGATAAAGAGGATGGTTTTGAATCACAGCAGAACACAGCAAAACAAACAATGTTGTGTCCTTGCCCCCCAAATTCCCCCAAACTAAAAGGAGTGGATCCTAAGGTATTCATTACAAACTGGATGCCTATTTACCGCAACCGAGGGTGAAGGCTGGCTGTCACTTTTGAATGTTTTCTTGTAATCTGCACAATCACTGTCATCCTTTCTAGGGTCTAGTTTGTCTTCATAGCTGTCTGGGTCATTCTGAATTTCTCTTACTTTGTCATCTCAACACCTACCCCTGAATCAACTGCATATATATTGATGTTCCCATCAAGTTCGCTCCCTTACCCACACTTGGCTGGCACAAGAGGCTAGAAGATTTGTTTCCCATGATGATAGTCTGACTAAACACAAACATTATTGCTGTTGGCTAGGATTTTCAAATAAGACAAAAGAAGTTACCTGTGCAGTTCCCTTTGAAACTCAACATCTAATTGCTTTCAGCGTCATTGAAATCCCAGCTTTATTAATAAAGATTTCACTCTCTTAATACAGCAAAGATACTTCCTTTATAGCATGTTTGCTGGTTAAGATATTTTGAGCTTCTTCCAGTAAGTTGTTAGTAACTTCTTGCCTTCAAAGATTTATTGTACCCTTATTTAGGTACTGATCTGGTACTTATGATGCTATGTATTATCTCTGAACTCAGATCTTCTTTACAGTGTTGCACCATTTCAGCTGATCTTAGATTGTAAGCACTTTTAGAAAAGGTCAGTTTTGTCTTGTGTGAGTGGACAGGGCCAAAGATATGGCAGGTATTTTGGGAACACAAATAGTAAATACAAACAGTTAGTGCTATTAGTTATTTAAGTGAATCCCCTACAGAAAATGAACCCARCCACAACAGCATTGACATTGATCACTTTCTAAAACACTTTGGAGTACAAAACAGACTGTGTATTCAAGAGAAATTCCAATCAGATTTACTTCAGATAGAAGCTGTTCTGTTTTATGATATGTCAAGATGCAGCAGCTCCTAGGATTTCACTTATGGCTTGGCCCATGTTGTGAAACCAGGTCTCCAGTTTGCCAATCTAATTCCTTTCCATTTCATTTTCATGGAAAACACTTTTCAAAATCAAAAAATGCATCATGGCGTGCCAACTGGTTGTAAGGTGAGGTTGTTTAGCCAAAATACTTACTGATYTTACAGCCTTCACATTGCATTCTCGTAGTAATGGGATAAATCTGCACTGAAAACTGTTACACATTTGACTTGTTCCAAGTTACAGTATATATAGGAGTAGATATAGGAGGCCTGGAAAGAGAATACATAACTTTTGGTTCCTTGAGTTCCTTATTCTTGTTACTGAAGATGTTGCTGTGTCTCAACCTTTTGAACTTCATGGTCATTGCCTTTAGGGCTGAGGTATTATTAAACCACTGGCTTCTTTCAGACTCTATTTTTCAGGGCTGTTTGTCAGTTTTCACAATTTGGTGGCTTTGATCTGCTCAGAAACCTTTGAACTTTGTAGAATAGGCACCTAATGGCATGAAAAAGTTGAAATGCCATATGATCCTTTGGAATTGACACATCCCAGAATAGTTCATAAAACAGACATATGTTAATGAACAGCCTGATTACCTGGAATAACTTGCATGTAATGCATTAGACCTCTCAATTCTGGAACATTTTCCTAGTTATTTAACTCCTGAAAGCAAACCAACGGCATCTGGAGGCCAAAAGGCCCACCCAACTGCCATCTTGAGAACATCCAGCAGACCATACCCATGAACCATTTTTAAGTTATATTCATTAAGAGTAAAATAAAGGGGCTTGGGTTTTTTTGTTTGTTTTTGTTTGTTTTTTTGGTAAATAAGTGTACAGATTTATTCTTGTGACTTACAATAACTAGTTAAAGATGTATATCAAAATGTCTACTCAGTTTATAGCCCTTTCTCCTAAATATACTATGGCCTTGCCATTTTCTGAATATGTTAAGGTGAGACTGTGTTAATTTCTTAGAAATGAGAGTGTCAAACAAGCAAGTGAGCATGGTACAGAACCACACATACACGAAGAGATCCCTGCAAATTGCTATACAGGCAAAATGTATGCTTAGAGCACAGTGGGGCAGTTGTCAGTGGGGAGAAGGGAGTACATCTAACTGCAAAATGATGCATGAAGCATCAGCTGTTCTGTTCATCCCTCAACAAACTTCACCTAATGCATCATACCTCATCTGCACAGCAGTGCTGCTTGGACAAGATTAATATAATTTAGACTTGTTCTATTCAGTTTTACTTGGGAAGTCACAGACTTATGATGGGGTCTTCCAGTTGACGACTTCTAATAAAAGAGAGAATGTGTTTTCTTTTGTCTTATAGAAAATGAGTAGCTGGAGTTCTTGTAAGGAAATAGAAAAGAAGAACAGTGGAGACAATATGAAAGTGCAGTGGAATCTGTCTAGGTACCACATCACTATGGAAACAGAAGTATGAAAATTTGTGATTGGTGCTATTATCAGATATTAACAGGGATAATTGTGGTGAGGGAAACTCAAAAATTGCTCAGAAAGTAAGCATTGTGCCTACACATTGCAAATTACATTAATGAAGGAAACTCTCTCATTAGCTCTGATAAAATGGTAGATCTATGTAAAGTGAGCACAGGGTCTAACTGCAGAGAAGGCCTTTTGGTCATTCTTAATTGACACATGTAAATGATGCATGCTTGCAAGCAACTGTAGCAGGACATTCACTTGACAAGATGTCATGTGCTTATTACTTGGAGTCATTAGAGTGTGCTGCCCTGAATGTTTTCTATGACAGTACATAGACGTGCTGTTTATCAGAGTGCCAGTTTAAGTGGCTTCTGCTGCATTCTTGTGCACGGCTGTATACATATATTCATATGAGAGGGTGTCAGGAAGTTGTGCTAAGAGTCTTTACAGGGATGTAGAAGGAAGCCACTGATGTTCTCGAATATGGTAGGTAGGAATCCTTTATCTCCATCTATTTTAAATAAAAATTGCTCAGGGCTTAACTCATAGACAGTCTGATACTGTTTATGATTCAGTCACAAGCTTCGTTCATTATAGTCCCAGAATATTTTCGCAAACATCTGCTTTCCAATCCCCCTTGCATTCCCTGTTCCAGCATTTTGAATCCCTGTCCTCTTTCAGTAATGGTCATGATAAAATCATCTACTCCAGTGACAACAATTTCTAGTTACTTATACTTGGTATCAGTATTCATTATGAAGTTTGTAGCACCAGGGATTTAACTTTATCATTCAAGTGGAGTTCATTCTCTCAGCAAAAATTTCTACTTCAGTGCTAACAATTTCAATACTGGGATCTTCTGCAGTATTGATAAAAAATCTTCGTTTCTTGAACTGGCTCTTGCACAGGTTATCTGAGTTTTGCTTATTATTCTCCCTCCCAGCCTTACGTATTGTGGTGGGAAGTCAGCCAAATATATAAATCACAGTTCTGTGATTCATATTCCTCATGTCAGGTTTTTAGGCTGAGGAATCATGTTAGATGCAGGAAACAGAAGGACTCATGTCTTAGTGTTTTCTGTCCTGGCCCCATCTCATTCCCCTGATCATTTCCATTCCTGGCTATACTGGATGACTCTGCACATGCCACATTCAAAGCAATGAAAGATGTCAGAATCTACAGTAAAAGAGACAGAACCAAAATTTTTAGCCCTCTAGCTGAAAAAATTATTCTGCTTCTTTTCAGACTACTGTATCCTATTATGTGTCCTTCTTTCCAAGTGTAAGACCACCTCAGTTGTCACCCCACAATGAAGTGCCCTGCAGAAGCACACAAGTACCATGAGCCTATGGAAAGTCTTATGATGCCCACTTGACATCTCAAGTCAGTACAGGGGTTCATATTCTAATATGGAAAAGAGAAGGGTGAGAAATAAAGCATGTTTGTGCAGAAATTTGTAGGAAAAAAGTGCCTTATTTGGGTTTTTGTGCAAAAGGATATTGCTATTGCACCTCTCTATATTAAGTAGTATTTGCGTTCCAGGTGTTCCAGTGAGTGAAGATATTATTCCCCTTGAAGCCTCCTCAGAATTGTAGTCAAAATTCTTTTTTCTTGGGGTTTGCTTGTAAAATCAGGATTTGTGTTTTACAGAGTAAGGCTAATGTTAGAATTATCAAATATCTATGGAGCAGAATTTTTGTCTTGTTCTTTCTGTCCTGAAGATATCTAAAGATTTAAAAACATTAGAAAGAAGGAAAAAAATTATTAGTACAGTGTTTGTGCTCCTTTCGTATCCTGGAGGTATCCATGAACACATACAATGAGTCAGTTTAATAGCAGTGAACTTTAATTCAATAAAATGTATACCAGTAAAAGGAAAAGGCTTTTATGCCCCAAATTTTAGGTAAATTAAAATCCTTCAGCACAGCAGTAAGTACCTCTTAGTCAGTCCCTGAAGTCTTATACACAGCAGCATACCATGATCAGGCAAAAGACTTCATCATCACCTGCTGAGTGTAGGTAAAATTATCTTTCAGAAGTCATAGAGAAAAGGCATTTGATGGTATTTTTATTCTGTTCCTGTGAATGCTCATAATGCTATTGGTTTAGATTCATGAGCAGTGTGAATATATGCTTCTTGTGTTTGTGACATTCTCATCAAATGTACCATTTATCTTAAAAATTCAGAAAGAAAGGTCATACTGAAGTGATTGAATGAGCACCGGATAGTCTTAAGTTAAATATTCCTGAAATGCCTAAAGCAGAGGAGAGTTTCTGTACATTTATTTCTGCACATCTTTGAAGTACTGCAGTAAAGAAACTAATTATTTGATTTAGTGCTTTGAGTAGATGTTGGGTGGACTTTCCCTGGAGGTGTGTTCTGTTGGGAAGGAGAAAGGACTTAAGTAGGAAGTGTACTCGCTCTCAAGTATGCCTGAGCTCATTGAAAGTTGCAAGTGAACCATAATTTGTTAGACAGGGATGTACTGATTAAATAGATTTTAATGTGCTACTCTGCCAGCTATGAGTGATGTAGGGATTGAACAGCTGCTACTGAAAGGTATTTGGAGAGAACAGTGTGTTTTACTAGGTTTTTTTTGGTTTGTTCGCATTTGAAATGGTGTTTATATATTGCTCCAGCTTGATGATTTTGGAAAATGGAATTACATATTGAAGTCCCAGGGAGACCTAATCCAAACACTGTCTTGGAATTTTGCACCAATCTGTCACATAGGACACAACTGTGGGCTTCTCTGAAGTGGTCTGCAGTGTGAAGCTTAAATGTAGCCTAAATTAAATCAATATTAGGTCATTTGCTATACTTCAGTATAAAGTTGGCCAGAAATGTTGATGGTTAGTTGCTACATTTTTTGTCACAGTAGAGGTGCCAAGGATAAAGACTCCAGTTCAGCAAAGTTATTTAAATATTCAACAGTATTCAGCTGCCCGGTTTAATCAGGTATTGAACAGAATAGCCATACAGGAGGATATTCACACTAGTTTTAGGAACATTTCCTAGGTGCCTGCTATCTTCTGTGGACTCATCATGTGAAGACATAGGATAGTTGAGAGCATATGTGTGAGGCTCCTATTCTGAATTTCTCTGTGACAGAAATTTTGTTTCTCTCTTGCCAGTGCCTGAGGCAGTAGCCAAAATAAATGTATAAAGTTAGGTTGGGTGTCCACCCATTCAGCTTTTGCCTGTACTTGATCATTCTTGCAGGTCATGGCTTGTTCTTTGAGAAGTTTATACTGCTCCTTTCCATCTTGCTTCTGTGGATGGAAAGGGAATGTCACCTCCCAGTGCCATCATAGCAGCAGTTCTTGTCAAAGTGATGTACTTTGAAATAAATAAAGAGACCAAACTTAGTAGCCAGAGTGAGCATTTCTGTTAGCTAATATACAAAAGGGCATGAGGAAGCTTTGATGTATTTTCTTGGGTGCTCATTCTGGTGCTCATTTTGCACATTCCTTGAGCCTCAGGTCCAGCATCTAAAAGAAAGCATAAGATTTTGTGAATTTACTTAAATATTTAAAGAAAACTCAGCATTTTCAATTTCTTTACTGAGCTGCATGTCAAAGATCCATGAGCCATTTCATTATCCTAAATGTTTGAGGATTTTTTTGTTTAAAGTGGATACTAATGTCATAATTACTTTAATGCTAGACAGTTTTTATCCAGTTTGAAAATTGTATTCCATTAGCAAAACACAAATAATTATGAGCCTAGACTCACTCATTTTAAAATGTCCAGTAGCCCAAAACACTCAAAACATTAAAAGAATTAGACTAATACATCTTTTTGTTTTGCACAAAAAGCGTTTCCCTAGTTTTCCATGCCACGCATACATAATACATTGATTGAGCTATTCAGTTTTCAAGCTTCTTGATTTTGCCAATAGTTTGCAAATGTGAGGATGCTTTCACACAGCACTAATTATATAGTCTGGTTTCAATACAGTACCACTTAAAGTATCATGCCAGGGTTTACTAGATGCAGCATTCTGACCTTGGAAGGTTTACAGACGTACTTGGAAGTAGTATAGGCAGCTCATACACAAATGGCATTCACTAAACCCTAGCCAGGACTACGAACGTCTACTGTTTGCTGTATTTCTTTTGTCTTCATCTGCTTGCTACTCTAATACTATACTTATCTGAAAGAAAAATCAGTCCTTTTCCTTCTTTCCTTCTACAATTTTTTTTCTAAATCATCATAAAGTGATTTCTTTCTTACCTATATGTAAGTCATTGAGGTATAAATCACATATTTCCTATGTGAAAGGTTGTGAGCAATGCAGAGCTGGTATAAGTAAAAAATAGATTATGGGGTAAAATACTGGAGATCCGGGCAACTTGCAAACCATCTGGCATGAAGGAGAGATTAGAGGAGTGGAAATGACGTGTCTCCAGTCATTCCAAAGGAAGCAGCCATGACTTCTGAGGGTGCTGCAGTGCCAGAGGAATGGCTCAGCTGCAGGTCCGTTTCCTTCTGTTATGGATCTCCTTGCTGCAGAGCTTGTTTTCATGAGTCATTTGGCTTCAACATTTAGAGATAGGACCAAGCCAACTGTGCTATATTTACACTGGGAATGTTAACCAGACATGGCCAAAGTGTAGGACAAAAACAGAGGATATTAGTACTTGCTGTTAAGTTTAAGGTAACACATTAGATATGTTTCTCCATTGGCTTGGCTCCTGAGAAGAATGATATTGATCCTGGAAAGAAGTGCTGAGTATTGTAAAAATGCACTTTAGCTTAAAGGCAATTTTTCTGGTTCAGTCATGTTTCTGAGTAGGCTTGGGTTTTATCTCTGTGAATATACTAGCTGGAATGAATTACTTAGATACTGTATTATCATTGTTATATTTATGTAAATGTTAACAGAAATCTTCATTGGTCTTTTATATGCTGTATTTTCAGGCAGTTAAATGTGGTAGTGTTTGACTTTCCAAGAGATTTGAGATAGAGGAATGACCAGGGTCCTATTTTGAAAAGAGTTTAGGTATTAAATGTTTGTTCTCTGGGAGAAAAATAAAAGTACTAGACCTCTATCTGCCTCTTTAAGTGCCTAAATAGTTTTGTAAAGCTTGTCTTGTTTTGATGGAGAGCCAGAGAGAGCTGAATGCATAAATTCTTCTGGGCCTTTTTAAGTATCATAGGTCTACTCTTCATAGTTAATTGCTTTTCTTACTTTCTCAGTAGTATTATGTAACATGGCACTGCCAGAATATGTATTGGACTTAATTCTGTTTTGTGCTACGAACTTTTTCCAGTGCTACAGATGTGGAAAGGGACCTGAAAATAATTGTGGGCTTAATCCATCTACCTTCAGGCTCCTTCCTCTGGAGGTAGATTTGAATTTAGCCCAAATTGTTGCACGGTAACTTTACACACAAAGTTATTTGTGTATATGTCAATATTTTTATGTATATATAGATATACATATGTATATGCATATATACTTATCATAATCGAGCATCTTAAGAGCCACAGCAGGCTTTTTATTTAACTTTTAAAATTTCTTTTCGGTAGGTTTACTTAAAAGTGTTATTATTTTTATGCTAACCTTGTAAGTTTGTTTAGCATAATCACCATTTGTGTGCTGCGTTATTTCCCTCTCTTGCTGTACTGTATGCAAGCCTAGCTGAAAGTTTCATTAGCAAATTACTGCAGGGCTTGCAATGTCCTTACTGTTAATTGTCCAACTCCGTACTGGCTAATTCCATTAATCCCTCCATTGACATGCTTTGACATGTTGACAGCCTTTTGACAGGACTGGCATATTGGTAACTCAGAAATGGGTTATTTTACATCAATATTAACTTTTAATGCAATATAGCAAAAGACTGCTCCCATGGACCAAAAAACTATGTATGTTTAGTATTATAATTGTTTCACTGAAATGCATAAATCTGCATGTCTTTTTCTTTCTTTAACTGGCAAAATTTTAGTTTTATAATTCTCATTTTGGTGTGAGGCCCTAAATCAGGAGAGTCACACAGAAATCGAGGCATATAAAAGAAAATCAGCATTAACCTGAATTACCACACAACTGAATAAAAGATACTGCAGTTATTCTCCTTTCTAACATTTTCTTGTGAGAACTGTGTATAATTATTGATTCTTCAGAGATAACTATTGTATTCTTGCATGCCCAGATTCAAGAAGCAGCTGTATATTGTGCTGCTGTTTAGACACATCTGTGTTTAAAACAAATGCATTAATAAACAAAGTAAATTGGATCAGGGATCTGTTAAATGTGCCTTGAATTTTTGCTTGATCTAGCTCAGTGATGCTGAATGAGTTAGAATGATGATTTTTCTAGAAACACTTTGCATGCCGTGACACTGGTAAAAAACAGGATGTTCTTTAAAATACTTTTACCATGGCTAGGTTATCTCAGAATGTATGTAAAGAGACTCCAACCTGTGGAAATATGTTTCAGATAATCCTGTGTAGACACTAAACTGTATTACTTTTACCAAAAGATCAGTCTACAAGTGTATCAGATAACACCCTTGAAGGACATAAATACTGACTGTAATTTAATAGTAAAATTTCTCACTGGGCTGCTAGATTTAAATAGTCTGTCAATAACTAAGCTTCTTAAGACGATAAAACAAAAAATGATGTTTCAAATCTATATTGAAAAAATAACATACTAACAGGAACAAGTTAAAAGTCAGTCTTTTGTGCTGCAGGTATTATCTAATGTCTATAATACAGTGTTATTATACTACTGCAGTATTACTGCACCTCTGAAACTAGGACAGAATTGCTCTCAAATTTCCAGATCTACCACTGAAATATAATATATGATTTCATCAGCTGATAATCATTTTTCCTTCTTTAATTAACTCCCTTTATTGATATTAATTCTTGAAAAATAAACACTCAATCTGTGCCACATCTAGAGGTCATATTAAAATTACATTTAAAAAGTAGGAATAATACATGTTTGTCAACCAAATATTAGTCCTTATAATCTATTTGCTGTAGAATCTCCTGAAAAAGAGCTCTATATACACAGACTTGCTTTTTCTCTTATTCTTAGTGTCAGCAGTGGGTTTGTTAGTATAGGAAGAGCTTCAGAAGTGCAAAATTGAGGTTTGACTCAACTGATGATAAGTTTTGTCTATTTATYCACAAAGAACAGCAAGTCTGGTGAGGAAAGAGAGGTGGGGAAAATGGAGATTGTTGAAAGAGTTTGAAAAGACTCAAAGAGAACTTGTTTATTCATCATGAGATTTACTTCTATTGCTTCTTGTTTCCCTGAAAGATCAAAACCTTTTCTGTTTCAGGGCAATGTAAGGCACCATGTTTTGTTGTGTTGTGTTTTGTTTTGTGGGAAATGGGCAACACAGAGGGAGGGGAGTACTTTGCTGAAGCTCCTGCTATCTTCCACAAGAGGCCATGGCATCTATTTAGAGCAATGAGGATTTGGCCCGTAGTTACTACCAGTTTCTCTCTGAAGGGAGGTTTTATCCCCAAATGAAGGATTTACAATATTATTCCACTTGCTGACCAGAGAAAAACATTCATATTCATTGTGGATTTAAGTGCTCCACTCTAAATAAAGTGATGGGGCAAGTTACATGGGGTTTTTGCCTTTGGTATTGGACATTAAGCCCAAAGTAAAAAGCCATTGCCTCTTTTCACAAGCTATATCATAGTTTCAGTAGTTAGTACTCAACTAACAGCTTTAAATTCTAATTCATGCTTCTTCCAAGAGCAGATGTCAGCTTCAATTACTATTTTACAAATTCATTTATCTCAGAAAATTAAATGCATGGAGAATATTATTGTTGATATTTCTTCAGCTGTGTGTCTACAGTTTTATATAATAAGATCCTTCTTAGCTCATGGGAAAACATGTTCTGAATATGCTTTAGATTTTGCAGGTCTTTCAAGTAGGACATTAGAGACTTTTGTTTGCAATCAAATTAAGGTACTTTAATTCAGGAATCATGAAGTAATTAAGGATGAACTATGAAAATTATCGTTGTTTCTTCAAGTGAAGAAATCTCCATTCAGCAGTAATGTAATGAAAGTCAAAGTCCACTGAGGCTTGAAGGTGAAGGTAGGGGCTGATCTTAACAATTCAGGTTGTATTTCTCTAGCTTTTATATAATTCTTTCCATCTCCTTTCTGTTTTTTTTTTTTTTTAAATATGCCCTTTTCTTAGACTTTGCTGTACTTTTCACATTCCCAGGATTGAGCAGATGTCAAAACTAGAAAGGTATTTCGCTACCTTTAGAAATAAGTTCCTAAAGAATAAATCATGGACCTTATAATGTGCTTCTCTCAGCAGATCTCAAAGGGTCTTCATAGAGCAACAGAGAAGCTTTGCTGCAAATGAACCCAGAGCGGTTCATTTTAAGTTTCAGAGAAGCTGTAATGACTCATAGTCAGTAATGGCAACATACTGAATGACAGGAAGATAACTTGAGGAAAAATGGACCTTTTGCCTGATAATTGAGACGAACCTGTTCACTGAACCATGAGATGCTGTAGCAGATATTCTAAGATTTTCTGGTTCAGTTAGAAAACAGTTTTTTGTATGAGATCAAAGATATGTAATTTCCTAATGCTTTTTTTAAAGAATCATTTCAGGAGATAAATACAACAATTTTTTTTCACCAAGATTCATGTTACTACTGCTTAGCTGCAAAGTGGCATTGCACTCTTTCTTGTAGAGAAATGCTAGGTTTATAAATGAATGCCTAGAAATAGGGACAAATCTTAGTTGGGTTTATTGGTGAGAATCCTAAGTGATACTGCGGGACTACATGGAGATATACCTGAGTTAGGGAGAACAGAATTTAGCCAAGTGTTTAAATTATTCTTTCTTTAGATGTTGCAAGTTATTCTTATGGCTGTTAATTTTTCAGATGACACTGGAGATTTGGAGTTTCACCTAAGATAGTCTAGAAAGGTATTGCATGCACCTAAGAGAAGAAGTAAAAAGGTATCTTAATGCTTCCTGCTTCCATTTGCTCCTTGGCCCAGAAAAGGACTTCTTTAACCCAAGCTGTGATCTGAAACAGTATCAAAGTTGATTTCAGGAGAAACAATTTTTCAGAAAGTACTTGATGGGAAACTTGAACAATAACTTCACCAAAAAAAGTGACAAGATTATTCATCACTTAGCAATATTAAGTCAACATGGAATGCCTTTCTGGGGGAAGAAAAAAAAAAAAAAAGGCATGCCAGTTGGTTTGGGGGATTTTTTTGAGTTGGCCTGAAATGTATTGGGTGTAGTTCTGTGCCTGTGGTGCGCAGAGGTCAGAGTAGGGAATAGTAGAAACTTCTATCACAGAAACAGAGACGTCCATGCTCATTTAGCCTGGATCCATGCCAGAGCCAGAAGTGGTCACAAGTGCGGCACAGAGGCACCTCCCCATGCTCCTGCTGCATGGGGTTGCTCAGCAGCTGTCTAGACCCTGCCTCAAAGATCCCTACACGTGTTTCTGTGCCCTGTGAGCCCTAATCACGACAGGTTTGCTTCTTATTTACAGTATGTTTGCTGGTGTATTGCAGACTGCCTGGCTGCATCCTGAAGGATAAAACACACTTTAATGCCCACTTGAACGGGTATCCCATGCCCAGAAAGCTTCTTTTTTTACGGCTTATGTTGAGGATGCCTCAAGTAACATTAGTATTTTGAATTTTCTGTGGTTGACTTAGGAGCAGTGTGTTTGTTGTCTGATATGGCAGAGGTGAGATGTTACTGTTGATGTCTGAACCAGAGGCACTTTCATGAAGTTATTCTGGTGTGTTCAGTTGTGACGTGTGTAGAGCAAAGTGCCGGCGCAGCTGCAGAACCTCTCTCTGCTCCCTAGAACAAACCACACAGCACCTCCCAAAAGGCAGTAGTGAAAACTCTGTATTTGTGAGCAAAAAGTGCCGCTTAACTTTGGGGGTGGGTGAGGGAAAGCAGAATGGTTTTAAATGATGGTTGCTATTAGGCCAAATGACATTTGAAAGTGAGAAGCTGAAAACCCCCTTAGCTGCTGCTCTGTGTCAAAGTTATCCTTCAAGGCAGACAATGACAGCTGTTAAGTGATATTAACCCAGCTGCTAACACCCACAGAGGAGTTCAAACTTAAGCATTAATCCTGCTTTGCAGCTTTTGCCAGTGCTGCTTAAAGGTAGGTGTATTGTAATTGATCTCCAGACCAGAAAGGAAATGTTAATAGACAGCTAGTAGCAGTATAGTCAAAATAAAGACCCACAAGCCAATAGCAAATTCTTTGTTCACCTAGGGAGAGATTTACAACTTCCTCAGTCAGCTGAGAACACAAAGCTATTATATTGTCAAATTTTAGTAATTTTGCACTGATGTATAGGAAATCAACTGCAAATCACCAGATATCCTCATAAATTCATTTGGGCCAAGATTCACTAAATGCCTTGGAACTTTTTTAGATGCAGTTAGATACCTTCAGTATAAAACTGCCGTTCTCAAAGTTTCTGTTTAGCTCCCCTCTAATACTGGCAGTGAGTCAAAACGGTAAGTGTCACTGATCTTGCTGGTGTTTGTACTGCTTCTGACATGCTCAGAAGTACCTTACCTTTGATAGAATCAAGTGTAAGTTCCTTCTTCATGCCAAAACCCTATAATTATTCACAAATCAGCTATCTGTCTGCCTGTAAGGCCTTTGGGGTTTGTTCCAGTCAATATTCCCAAGGCATGGATTGTGTGCTGCACAAAAACTGACAGCAAAAGGTATTTTATTTCAAACCACAGCTACCACAGACAACAGTGTTGGGACTGGCAGTACGTACTGCGTAGTCGGTAGGTTGGGGGCCAGAGCCCTCATCCAGGCTATGGAAAGTCCCAACCCTGTTCCCTGCTCTGCTGGGAGCATTGAGGCTGCCCTGGTGCCCCATGCAGACAGAAGGAGTAAGGGAAGGCAGGCTTGCTGCTCAATCTGCTGCACTTTGCTGTGAGAAAGCAAGCAATGTGGGCGCTCGCTTACATGTGGTAACCTGGACTTCAGTCCCTGCTCCAAGGACTGCTTATAATATTTTATATGGGGAAAAAAAACCTTGAATTACTCCTTTGATGCAAACAACATTTGCACAGGTCTCTCATGTTTTCCTTAGTCCTCAGTCTATCTAGAATTACCCTCCCTGCTTGCTCATTCTCTTCTGGGCCAATACATCTAGGATGTTTTTATACAAATCAATATGCAGGTCGAGGAGAGTCCTTTGTCCCCCAGTGCAACTGGTGATGATGGCACTGCCGTGGGAGACATGGGTTTGAATCCTGTTCAGATTTCCAGCTGTAACCAATGACCCTGGGATAAAAGGGGGGAAGTGGTCATGTTGAATTGCTGCAAGTTGCGAGTGGACAGAGGTGCTTCCCCACTTTACTAAAGCCAGATAGATGTCAGATTTAGGATACGCCCCTTTTCATTTCTGATGGGCTGTTGTTTTGGGTGGATGCCTTTCTGGGGCATCTGCCTGTGCGTTGTTCAGGGAGCTTAGGGCTCAACCACAGAGCTGTGAATTTCATTACATCAGCAAGACACCTAAAAATTAGGAATCACAGTGCTCAAATGCCAGTAATGCATTGTGTATCTAATGCCCCTTGTATGTCTAAGCCTTTGTAATACAGTGAAACAAAATCAAGTTCCACCACCACAAGTTGTTTATCACTTACCTGTTTTCAAAAGAATAATTTGAGATATGCTGTTTTAGTATGCTAGTGTATATTATTCTGGATCAGCCCCTTGGATGATAGGCATTGACATAGCTTCTTTGGTTTCAGCACAGTGAAATCAATTTAGGCAATACAGGATGGGGGTCTGGCCTGTGTTTGTTAGAGTAATGAAGTATCCCAGATATCAGATATCCCCCCTGCTTGTGGAATCTGGGCTAGAAAAGAGATGATGGCTCATTTCTGGGGGAAAATAGTGAGTTTGCAGGTGAGTGAGATATAAGATAGCACAAAGAGAGCAAATGCCACATAATCAGAAACTATTGCCAAAGGGAGTGTAAGTAGGGGCTTTGGACTTGTTTTCACAGTGCATTCAGAAGTTAGACTTTTAATATTTAAAAACTTCATATATGCAGGTGTTGCACATGACATGTAAAATAGGACTTTAAACACAAGTGTAGTGCAAACATCCATAATTGTGCCTCTGCAGGGCTTCATATGGATGGAAAAATGTATACTAGCATAGGATCAGGGCCATAAAGTGCAAGTCTTGCTTTCCAGGAAGGGTTTTTTTTTTTTTTTTTTTTGAATCAGTATAATAAAAAAGTCACTCAGTAAAGTCTATTTGACATTTGCTGGCTTAGATCCCACATGTCTCTCCCCATCCCAGGAAGTATATTCTCTGGTAGCAGAATTGCGTTAATCTAACTCTTTGTCCAAATTGAACCTGATGTCTTCTTTCATAAAAGCAGAGGTTATAAATTTTGTCACCTATCCCTTTATTTTCAGCCTATGAACACTTACTGCCTAATTCTATTGTATCAGCTATTATACAATAAGCTAATTTGCATGCTTTGTCAAGCTAAATAGAGAAGATTCAAGTCTACGGGTCGCAGTTATTAGCACAAGCAATACTCCTGAGGCTTGTGTTTACTTTATTTTGCATCTTTAAATAGATAGGACTGCTGACAAATTAAATATACTTGTTGAAGAGGGACAGAGGAGTCAGTAACGGCATTGATGAAGTAGCAGTGACTCCACAATAGCTTCTCATGTATTTATTTTTAACCCTTGGAGAGAAATGCTCCAATATTTCTAATGAAGCTTTGTGAAGAAATTTACATTATTTGCCATAGAAATCCCCATTTAACTTTCTGTGGTTGTCAGTGTCTGAGAATTAATCACTTCCAACAGTTTTGTTTTTCCCCTAAACAGCAACGCTGATGATGATAGAAAAAAAGCCATTTCTCATTACAGGAAGCAGGACTGAATCAGGTCTGGCTCTGTAGAGAATCCAGCTTGGCCCTGTGGCTTCTTATATGGGGTTTCATCCTTCTCTGCTGCAATCTCCTCATCCATCTCTGTGTCAGAAACTAGCAGGAGGATGTAATGCATAGCTGAAGGGTGGCTCAGAAGTGGGCATGACCGATCTGCACAAAAAAGCAGTGACAGCAGATGGGATGTGAGGAGAAGGTATTTCCTCCTGGTGAGATCAGAAGAGTCATCCAGAATATCCCCCAGATAGAAAGCTGTTTAGATGTATTGTCGGTTTGCACAAGCTGTAGGTCCTGCTATACATGATAGGATTTTTCAGGAATCTTTTATATACTTATAAAGCTGTTCTGCATTACTGAGGAAAACATATGATTTCATATTGAAAAAAGTTTAAGAAACAGCAGACTAAAATTCTTCAAAATAATTTTCTAAGAGTGGAAGAATTTAAATAATGTTGAAATTGTAGCAGCTGGAATCTCACTGTAGTGATGTTATTGTTCATCTCTGGTACATCAGGATGACCACAAACAAATATAGCCTGCCCTGTAGCTGTCTCTTTAGGTAAATTATGCTATTCAGGTTGAACTGTTGGCATTGCCTTTGTGTTAGTCATAGAGTAAAGTCATGCTTCTCCCAGGTGGAACTGGGGAGTGCAATGTTGTTGGGGGCAGTGTGCAATATTAACCATTTAATCTGCTTTTCAGGAGTCTTACGTGTGCTCCCACTGAAACCACGTGCAGCGTACTGGTGTGCTAAACCTCAGTGCCAGTGCCAGTAGACTATTCTGGTTCCTTTCTCTATTTCTATACAGCTCTGAATGAGCAGTCCCCACCACAGTCATGCAAACAGAGCATGTTGTGGCTCCCTTCTGCCCTCTGCCCCAGTGGCCACGTATGGGCTGGCATTGGGTTGTRCTAGCCCATGGCTACAAGGGCGGCTCCTGTGCATGCTGGAAGGTGCACTCTGCTCATGGCTAAAGCCACATGCAACATGCTGCGTGCAGAAGTTGAGAGCAGATCAAAGCCCTGTGTGAGAGACAGTATAGACATACCTGTGAGACAACATATGCTGTAAAGGCATGCTAATCCCCATGTTGGTGATAGGCAGCTCACTGCTCTGGTCGTAAATGAGGTGGTTCCCATCCTCRGACAACGCTGTTTTTGAAACTCCTTCTCCCCCAAATTATCTCACTTATTGCTTCAAATTCCCCTAGATGAACATCCTATCAGGACTGTATGGCAGCGCACAGCATATTTATCAGCAGCCTCTGCTGCTTGTTGCCTCTGGGGGGTGTCCAGTCCTGCGGTGGACATTGTATGGATGGGCCCCACTGAGTTCCAGGAGGAAGCGAGAAGAAAATTTGTTCTTTTCTCTGCGTGACAAAGCAGTTTTGTTTAAACACAGAGGTGAACAGAATTCCTTTGACAGACATATGCAGAGCAGGTACATTGAGTTTCTGTTATGCTGAAGGAGAAAATTACTTCAATATTTTCATCAAAATATTGTGAACTCATTGACTCATCACTGAGTTGAATATTTTGTGTTACATGTGGCTTGTGACCCATGAATTTAAATAAGTCTGCCTTAAAAAAAAACAACTGTTCATTACCTTGCAGTTTTCAGTTGGATCTTTTTGTTATAAATCAACATTAAGTTCCTGTGAGTGTATTCTTTATCACTGACATACAGATCTGTCTCCTGATAAAAGGCTAGTGCTGTAGGAAAAGAAAAAAAGTGTCAGTTAGCTCATGCTGATCTTGTAAAACAGTTTCCTTATTATTTGATAGGAGCCAAAACAAAGCAATGGATTCTGAAATGTGTTTGTTCTCATAAAATGCCACTGCTATACTGCTGCCTGGTGTTGTCTGTTGTTTCTGATGAAATCCAGAAGCAGTAATATGCACATGTATACTGGACTTGCTGTAGATATAGCAGTATGTCAAACTCGGTATGAAAAGGAAATTTTGATTGTAACAATGACAATGGCCAAACTTTCTATGACTTCAGTGTGGCCAAGTTTTTACTCCTGGGCTGTTATTATTATATTACAAATACCAGCAGAGAAATTCCATAGGAAATTTTAGTTCCTTGTACAGTCAGACAAATAATGTATATCATTATAATTTTAATTAAAGTTAGCTACAACATTTTACAAAATCAGGGCCAGCTATTCCATGTTTTATATATAATGTGAATTAACTGTTACTTGACCTTTCTGTAACATTTATCTGCAGATCTGCCATTCAGAAGCTGGGAGAGGAAGTATTTGAGAAAGTGTACAGGTATCTCAAGCAAGCAAGACAGCAGAATGCCAGTGAGGATGAGGTCAGGAGGAGCCTGGAGAAAGTGGTCTCTAGAGCAGGTGACTGCTTCGAAGTGGATCAGCTTCTCTACTTTGAGGAACAGCTACAGGCTTCAGAAGCACTCCTTCAGTCATAAAACTTGTGGCAGTGACTTGCAGCACTGAGAATGTAAGTGAAATTGCTGAGCTACCTTCTTCAGGCCAGCAAGCAAATACTTTGCCACTGAGGGTAACAGTAGTACCTAGGCGTGTGAGTAAACGCTGATATTCCCAACTGTGCAGTGAGAGGGGGGTAAATACTGTAAAGGTTACAAGGGCAAGGTTGCAAAATGTTTGCAACAGTGGAGGAGAGATTTCACAGTTATCGGCATCCCTTTTTTACCACCTAGGGCATAAGGGAAGATATTCTTCCAAGTCTTGGTCAGGCTTCAGTGCTGCACTCAGAGAAGTCATCAGTAAAGATGCCTCTGATAGAAATGGTGCAGGATTTGAACCCAGGTGCTGTTGATTTCTGTGGTAACAGTAGCTGGTCCTTATGACATTCAAGCACATACTTTTTGTACTTTGGCAGACTTACCTTGAACATACATATATATGTATGACTACTCAGCCAGAATTGTGTTGTTATTATTGATTGTCAAAGGGCTGCATTTAATCTGTGTGACTTTCAAAGGGACTGTGAAAATACATACATACACATATATTTATGTATGTATAGGCATACATATGTGCGCAGAACTATGTATGTATATGCACAGAGACAGAAACATGTTAGGCCATATCATCGTGTGTATGTGTGTATGTTTAGAGACAGAGATGTAAGGCCTGAACTATAGCTGACTATGGTAACTGGGAATCCTTGTGACTTCTACAGTTTTAGATCAAATTTAGTTGAAATAATAAACTGTTTTTTGGCTTGTGCACAGATACTGTTAATGTTTTATCCCAGTATTTATGCTCACCTGTTGATATGCATCATACTTTTGTGGATTTCAAATATATCTCATGCTCTGATCATATACCTAATATTTTCCTTCTACCTTTTCTTTCTTTTTCTCCTGCATTCTGAACTGCTTCATCCATCTGAGTACAGCACTAAAGCAAAACAAAATGGTACTATCTGTAGAGGATTCTCAAGTGAACTGTAAGCCAAATTCATTTTAGTCATCTAGCCATCTTAATCCTTATGTTTCCTGCTCTTGTGCTACAACTCTGAAAGTACTCAAGTACAGAATTAAATAAATAATTAAAAAATTATGTGAATATCACAAACAATTGCTATTTGATTTGGGGCAAGTTATTTACAGCTAAGGATACAGGACCTGACTGACTGTAAATTAAGCAGTGGTACTGATCCGTCTTTGTGACATGCTTTAAGAGACTCAAAGGGAATGGTAAGTAAAGTCAGCTTAATCTACATCAGCATCAACACAAAGTGCAAAAGGAAAGAACATGCCCAAGAAAGAAAGAAAGGGCATTATGATACTTCCACTTCACAATAATAGGAGAGTCCAGCACGTCTGACTTCAGCTTCTATTAGGAATACAGGGCACAGAAAACCAGAGGCTAAATTCCACTGTGAAGTGTGTTTTTTCTTGCATGTGGTGGTTCAGATCCCACAGGTGGAAAGGCAGCTTTGAGCACAGATTCTCCATCAGGATTCAGTCTCTTTCCTGTTATTTCTTCTTGTACTTGCACTCCCCATCCTTCTCAATGTTGGGTCTGGGTATTTGCTTCCATGTTTTTTACCGATGGCTTAATTTAAGACCATTTAAAAATCGAAGTGGCCAAAGATCAAGATGTAGGAGGAGTGGTTGGATGTTGCAGGGACTAAAAAGTTGGCAAGCCGAGCAATAAGTAGCTTGCATCTGGTGCGAATAATGTCAGAGGGATACAGTCTTGACTACAGCACTTATCTCTGGCTGTGATCCAGAACAATTTATCACAACAACCTCAAAAACCACCTCTGTAGGCAAGCAATCACTTTTCATTAATGAGAAACACCTCATCAGTCTTTTTTCCTGCAGCCTGCAAGAAAAACACGTGCACAGAAATGGGTCAAGCTCTCTGGAGAAGTCAAGTGCTTGGGAAATCATTAAAGGGCAACCTTTGAAGCCTGGAAATCCTGTTTTAGCCATGCAGACTAYCCGCAGGCAAATGGTTGCTCTCTGGTGAGCAGAACTTTTGCTTGTTGCACATGAAAAAGAGATCACAATAGCTTTTATCATAACTTCAATTACTTTCTTCTCTCTGCAGAATGTGACCTCCAAGTCATGTGAGGATCTGGAGATTACTCCAGTATCTGTGTGTTCATATGCTTTAAACTGTGTTTTTTATTTTTCTGTCAATCATCCCACAATTAGGCAACATGGTTTGCTTGGTAAACTCAGCAGGAACCTTTTTATCTTTGAACTGTAGTAACAGCAAAGAAATAAACACTAAGGGTTTGCTAGGGATTCTTACATCACTGTTTTGGCTGATAGTCACTTTAGAAAAACATTAGGTTGCACTATATGTCTTTGTCTCTAATCCAGGACTTGCTTGCAGCTCTCCATTCAAAGAGGGAACTTATTTTGGGGCATATTTTATCTTTCTGTCATAATTTGTTATTAACAAAGAGCAGGAACTGTCTGCTTAACACATGGAGTGTTTTGAATAGCATAGTTGCTGTTGCATCTTATTGTAATATAAATTAGCAAAGTGTACATTTAAATTGTTGTATGTAAAAAATGATATGCACCCTTGAAAATTAAGTTGAAGTCCCTTTGAAAATGTGGTCTTATAATACTTGCTTTTATTCTCTTGAAAATAAGAGTTTTCAATCCTGAGAATCTGGGCACTTCTACAACTGCTAACCATACAAACCTAGAAAATACAAGCAAAATTTTAAACCCAGATGTAAGCATACTCACATAAAGTAACCAAGAAATTGAAAAAACTGACAAAAGTACTCTCAAAGTACAATAAAACCCTGCCCTTTCGAGATCTTAGCCCTTCTAAAAGTCTCAGCAAATAGTTGGGCTTTGCAAAGAGTCCTGAAATTGCATCATCTAGACCTGGACCAGCTCTAATCTTAGAGACAATGGGCTCTGTCCCCACCATGCTGCATTTGACACTGTGGTATGAGTATTAAATGTAACAGTGTTTATTGAGATGCCATGCTGATAATCTCTATATATGGCTATCAGATTAATTATTTTTCTGTAATCAAGTTTAGCATAGAAAGAGAATACTAAATTTCTGAATTAACAAAAAATGTGCTGAACTAAATCCTTAGAGATCTGTAGGTTCTTAGAAATGCAAAAAGTCCCAAAAAAGCAAGAGATAACAAAATCATCACTGTATCACAAAGCATATTAAGCAATGGTCTAGTCTAGTCAGGCTTTTAATAGGCAACTCTCTTCCACAAACAGGTTGATGTACAAAGAGGGAAGTGCAGAGCCCTTTTCTAACTTAATAAAACACTGATGGAAGGAGAGAAATAGATCAAATTCATCACATTATCTTCTATTAGACACATGCAATGAACTACCTTAAAAGAAAAAAAATCTCTTCTTAAAGGATCATAACTAGTATAAGATGTATTTTAATTTTCAGGTTTATTTTGCTTGCTGGGGAAAAGGGGCTTAAGACGAAGAAAGGATTAAGTTCTTGTCTTTTTATATGAACTGCATTTCCTTGTAGAATACAGGCAGGTTCATTTCCAGCAAAAGCCCATTATTAGTGGTCGTCAGTAGAAATCTAACAGGAAGGAGGAGGATTGCTAGTACCAATGCTCTTCAGTAGTAAAAAAACAACAGAGGAGCTGCTAGAAATAAACATGAAGAAATAAATGTGAAGATATTAGAGTTCTGTGGATAGGAGCTCATAAAAAGTCCCATTTGACCTACATATTTGTACCAAAAGCGGCAAATTTGTTGCTTTCTTATTGACTCTCCTAAAAATGCTACAAGCTGTATTGCTTGATGCAGACAAGTAAGTTGGTGCTTGCACTGGGTAAAAAGGTGTTGGGCTATAAAGGGAAATAGAACATTTGAGCTTTTTGATAAGGAGTAGAGCTGTCAACATCTCATCTACAGCTGGATCAGGAGGCAGACCAATTATATTTGTTGCAGCAAACAAGTAAGTCCTTTCTTAGAGGTGACTGGACTGCCAGATAATCTCTTGGGTGACATCAGAGTCCCCCCTCTATAAAATGAATTACTGGAGGTTTCCAGGGTCTGAAAATGCAGTCTGTAGGAAAGGAGCATCCCTCCTACAGGACCTGGCTTTGCGGATGCTGCCTTGTGACGACACGCTCCGAGCTGCACTCAGGGCTAGACCTGCCCTCCAGACCATGGACCTGCACCTGGCCTGGCCAGAGCTCAGCCCTCCCAACCACAGCTGGCTCTCCAGGTCCATCCGAATCTGCGGGAATGGAGCATCAAGCAGGTAAGCAAGTGGAAGGAAGGTAGGACACAGCAAAGTATGCTTATACCTACTTCTAAGGTTGACCTTTCAATGCACTATAGGTGCAACCAGTGTTATCTGAAGGAATTTACCAGGTGAGAAAAGAAAGACTCAGACAGGAGATTAGTTTTGAGGCAGGAACAGCAGGTGTGCAGACATACTTGATTTGGATATTTTACTCTTAATGTGTGTTCCCATTACATCACAGATTTGAAAAACCTTTAGTGAGTCTCCTCTGAATATTGTGTTTTTCAGGAGAGACAGAAAGTTTTCCACATATGATTATCTGTAGGGAGTAGAAACCTCCTGAAAATATAGTCCCCAACTGCTTATTTGGCTGATGTTGATTAAAACTTTTCAGGAATATGACTGCCTTGATGCTCTCTTTACCCGGAAGTGCTATGATACATAAAAATAGCTAGGAAGAGCTATGTGTACACAGACTTATCAGGGACAGGGGGTGAGGAAGGGAGAGAATGGGAAAAAAAGGGCTGTAGTTGCTCTATCTCACATCTTCATACACATAATTTCAGCACCCAGCCGTGTTTATTTTTGTCACTTTTTTATGGATGGGGGAATGGAGGGCAAGTTAATGATTTACTGAAGGCCACTGAAGTATCCAGTGTGAGGACTAGGAGCGAAATCCTAGCAGGAAACCCTGATCTCAGGTCCAGTGCTCAGAGTGAGAGAAAAACCTTCAGTCAGCTGGTCTAAAAGTGCGCCTCTTGGGTGAATATTTATTCATTCTACTTGATTCTTGGCCAGGGATTCCTGATGATTTTCAATGTGCCAGTTGGTGTCCAGAAATGTGCACACTGTGACTAGATAAAATGGGAGTGGTTTTGTTGTCATCTCTGTTAATACATAGCTAGCTGTAATTAAAGGAAAAAGGCAATGGTATATAAACAAAAAGAAAGAATGCTTCAAGGGAAGAAGGTTACTTTCCTTCCTACTAATCAGCTGCCCTATGCATCAATATATTTTCACAATTAGAATTTTCAGTCTGCTTTACAGAGCCAGAAACTGTTAGACATGTGTACATTTATCAATATAGATAGATGAATTGTGTATTTATCTACACACAAACATATATATATATATATGCATATGTGTATACACTTATGCAGAGTGCAGATGTCAGACCCTCAAGACGATTTTTTTCCCTTCTGAAGAAGAAAATGTCTGTCGACTGCTCAAAACGATTCTTACAATCAGGTAAATGTACTGCTGAATACCTTGAGGGGAAACCCCACCCCGCAAAGTCATAAATAGCACATATCCCTAACTGTGATCTAGGGTTTTGATTTGTACCAGAGTAGACAGCCATTAAAGAAAAAATTGCAACAAAAACATCCCAGAACCTGCTAGGTTTTCATTCAGTGACGTTTTTCCTATTCAATTCACTGAAGAGTTTAAAGGTATTTTCTTGCTTTTAATCAGTGGTCTCAGTAGTGGTAAAATAAGCACAGTCTGTGGGACAGAGCAATCCCTCTACTGACTTGGCTATTTGTGTAACTGTAAAAAAGTAGCTTCCAGTTCGTGTCCTGTCTGTGGCTTTTCCTGTCTATGACTTTTGGTTGTGGCCCATTGCTCAGGTATCTGTGAACTAGGACTAGCAACTCGCATGAGTGAGGGATGCTCTTGCTGAGTCCTGAAAACTTCTGGGGATGGAGACTTCGCAGCCCATCTGGATAATCTGTCTGAGGGCTGCACTGTCCTTCTAGTGAAAAAGTATTTACTAATATCCAACCAAACTGTCCAAACTACTGTCTGTGGATGTTGTCCCTTATTATATCATCCAGCACTAACAAGAACTTGAGTTTGCTTTGGTCAGCTCTGAAACTCTTCTTCAAGTAGTTGTCAGCTGCTATTACAACATCCCTTAGCATCTTTGTCTCCAGACTAAACAAACCCAGCCCCTGAAATATCTCCTTGTAGGTCAAGCGTAATAGGCCCCTGACATTTTGGTAGCCTTTCACTGAATCTCTACAGTTAGGGGGCCCAAAACTGGACACAATATTCCAGGTGCAGACTCAGCAGAGCTGAGTAGAGAGGAATAATAACTTCCCTCCATCTTCTTGCATGTTCCTCCTAATTTATATGGCTTGAGAATGATGAGGAGAATGGATTTCTATCTTATATTCAAGCTGGCACGCACTGAAACTTGCAGGTCCTCTTCAGCAAGTCTGCTGCTCAGCCAGTGACTCCCTGCCTGTGCTGACCATAGGGTTATTCAAGCCAAGGTGCAGGACTCTGCACTTCTCCTGTTGAATCTCATGAGGTTTCGGTTGGCCCAGTCCTCAGGTTTCACAATGTCCCTCTGGACTGAGGCTCTACCATTTGTCTTTTCAACCATTTCTAATTCAGTATCATCTGCAGATTTGCTGTGGGTGCAGCTGTGTTGTCATCCAAGTGGCTGATAAAATGTTGAACAATGTGGGGTCCTGGGTCTATCCTGGGGTACTCCACTTATTGCTGGCTGCCATTGACTGCTACCCTTTGAGCCCAGCAATTTTCAGTCCACTTAACTGTTCATCCATTCAGCCACTCCATGTTGCCTCAGCTTCCAAACATGCAACGCTGTGGCAGAGGAGTCAAAAGTCTAATTAAAGTCAAGGTATATTACATCCACCTTTCTCCCTTCCTTCAGGTAGCCAGTTATTTTGTCATAAAAGGCTGGTCAAACATGTTTGCCCTCAGTAAATTTATGCTAACTATTCCTGATTACCTTCTTGTCCTTTGCATGTTTGGAAATGGATCACGCGTTCTACAACCTTTCCAGGTACCAAGGTGAGGCTGAGCACCAATCTACAGCTCCCAAGGTCCTCCTCCTTGTCTTTCTTAAAGATAGGTGTAACATTAGGCTTTTTCCAAACATCAGAAGTTGTGTATAAAGGTACCTATCTTTCTATGTTTTTTGTACAATGACACCGCTGCAAACTCTGCTCAGTGATCAGTTACTGTACTAGGTGCTGTACAAAACAACCCCAAGGTAATCCCATCCTCAGAGATCTTGCAGCTGAAATACCAAGCAGGAAGACAACGGGAGGGCAGCACAGAGAAGGAACCTGAGTGTGTCTAACAAAAAGCAAAGGCAGCCAGGAAATCAGTGTTCCTCTTGCTTTTTGCCTGACCTCTTGCCAGTCAGTCAGGGGCTATTTCTAATCATCTTGGAAAGGCAAGACTTAAAGAAGGATGCAATGTGTAGTGAGAGGTGAAATAGGTTTTAATACAGAAACCCATTATTTCATGAAATATCACTCTCTGTCTGTGCAAGCAAGCATGTAGGTGACAGGCTAATGATGAAGTGATTCTGTGCCAGAGCTTTATTCCCCAAAGGTGACTGCTATGAACAAGCTGGGTATCTGTGAATCACTCTGTTCTGTCAATTGCTATCTATTGATCCCTCTGGGATTGCCTGTACCGTGACACACGGATATTCCCTTTGGCTGTAATATTTTCCCTCAGCATCTCTAACAGGAATACTGTTCTCATTTTTCCATATCAAAGCCTCCTCTTTCTGGCAGAAGCCATTGTATTGATCCATTTCTAACAAGAGTCAGCACTACGGGGATACTCTTAAATAATGTATTGGGGGTTGCTCCCTCTGCTCTCAGGGAGCTCCAGTGAACTGGTCTTTCAAGCGGCTGTGGAGTCTTCCTAAGTTGAACCATCTCAGTTTTTTCTGTCTTGCCGTCTCTTCTCCCTCAGACCTCAAGAACAGCAAGTAAAACAAACTCAAGATGTTCACAGTCTGGAGAGCAGAAACTGTTATTTATTGTCCAAAGGCAATCTGTGTTATTGAGAGAGGTTGCTCCTCTCATTTTGTAATGCAGCTTTTGAGTGTGAACATTATTTTATTGATGCCTTTATAAATCTTGCAGTTACTGATATACTGTTGCCATGCTATCTCTGCCAGTGGTTTTTTTCTCCTCCTCAAAACAGAGTTTACTTGCTTTGAACGCTCTTCTGGCAGGAGCTTGGCTCTTGATGCTCTGAGACTGAACGCTCGACTCCCTTGGGGCCTGATTTTGCCAACTCTTCATGCTGAGAAGTGCATCCTTCTACAAGCTGCCTTGGTAGCTGGGGCTGTGTTTCTGGAAGCAAGGGTGTGGATGTGGATGGTGGTAGTTATATCAGCTCAAAAGAAGGACAGGAATCACGGTCAGGGTGCTGCGGGAGCTGGCAGCTCTGGGGAGCCGTGTCGGCGGGGGGCCCCGTCCCTTCACCCCACAGAAAGCAGGACAGCCAGGGGCAGCCAGGGCAGCCAGACCTCAGTGCCCAGCTGGAGTCCCAGGGATTTGCGGCATCCAAGGCCGATGGGGTCCAGCAGGCAGAGGAGCACTTGTGCCTGGGCTGGGAGACTCACTAACCCTTCTGGATTTAAATTCACTACACACTTCCTGTTTGGAGCTAATACTGCACTGAGAAGATTCACAGAGAGTGAGAAAACAAACTCTCACGAAGACAATGAGTCTCCAGACTACCTAATGACTACTTAATGAGTGTATAAGCACTGCACCATTATTGAATGTTAATTGGCTTCTTTCTGGCTTTGTGCTATAAAATGAAAAAGGAGAAAACACTACATGTAATGAGGGTGGATGATTAAAAAGTAATGCCTAAGAGACACCCAGGCATTTGTGGAAAAGACCACAAKAATAATTTAACAAGAGAAGGCAAAGCCGCTGTGTGTGCCTGCCACCTCTTTGGATAATGGAATTACATTTTTAGAATTATTAAAAATTGAAATTATTTGCAGCATAATTTAGTAGAATAATAGATTATTCCGTATCAGTGAAGTAATTAAAGTTATATTGAATGAAATACTGGTTAATTACTAATGTATGGAAAATCCAATCCACATCACTGGAATAGTGCAAATGGACTTTTCAGAGGTTACTTTAGTATCTCTGTCCTTAGTGATGTCTGCACAGATTATTTCCCATAGCACTGACTGTAAACGCATTGCTTTGACCTGTACACAGCAGGAAGACCCATATGAAAGAAGCCAACAAGGGCCCCAAATTAGTCAAGCATTTAAGCATGTGCTTAGCTTTTGACTATCAGCCCCACTGCTGCACGGTTGCCAGATGCACAGGAGTACTGCTTTTCCTCCACCTGATCATCCTGAAAGTCAGCAATGCAGTGTAATGCCACAGTCTGGTAAGCCACATGAAGATCCAGTGAAGACTTGCCGATGCTGGGAAGGCCGATGTACAGTTCTGTGAGAAACACAGTGCATGGACTTTTTGCTCATAAAACAGGTGCTTCAAAGCTTCAAGCCCCTTAACCCCAGGTAAGTGTTTTCGTTTCTTCCAAGCTGTATATTCGAGAGGCTTAGAAATATATATATATATATATAATCAAAATACCCAGTCACCTATCAGTTATTATTACCTGACAAGAAGAAGCAACCTCATCCCTTCCCCACAGGTAGAACCCCAGTCATAGTAACTGGGCTCCCTGACTCCCTCCAGCATATCTGTAAATCTACGCTACCACAGTGAATTACACAACAGGGCCATTGCAAAAAGTTGTGATCTGAGGTGCTGATGTCTGTGGGGAAGATTGGGGCAAAGCCCATTCTCATCTTCTGCACAGGATTTGGCTTGAGGGAAGCTCCGGGGGAAGGGGCAGTGAGCCTGGCCTTGGGTGTGTGCCCCGCTGCTCCTAGCAGAGCAGCTAGAGTTCTGCTTCTCAAAATTAAAAAAACATAGCATGGACAAATTCCACCATTCAAAGCAAACCTGGGAACTGTTGTGATCCAAGTGATTTATATCTTTTTTGAACACAAGCCACCTCAAACAGGCAAAGTCCTTGCAGGGTGCTCTTGAAGTACTGTCTCAGCTCCTGCCATTAGGATTAGCCTCTGTAAATCAAATCATCCTGAACTGTAAAATTTACATCAGCAAGACTAACACATCTGTCTGCATGTGAACTTTGATGTGTAAATGCAAAACAGCAGCTCTAGTCAACCTAGATCTTAAGCACTCTTAACTGTGCATCACTATAACCCTTTACACCCCACTTCCTTGCTTTCCTTCCTCCCCACAAGTGTCCCCACTATCTGCAAATTGCCAGTGGTTCTGGCCCATCACATTTACATGGCAGATTGCATGGGACACAGCTGGGCATAAAACCTGTCCTGGTATGTCCCATCCTGCCTGTAATTTACCTCCTATGAGTCACTAAAACACTATAACTGTGGCCTGGCTGATCTCTCTCTTTCCATGTCTAAATGAGCCATGCTCTGGCAGCATGTTATGACCAGCACAACACCTTTTTCCTTTGATCCCGTACATGCTGACTGCTGGCCTCACACAAACAGGCTTCCACCAGGGAGTAGGTCCTATATCTCAAGCAGGGGTGAAACAGGAAAGCCTCGGCTGAAGCAGCTCCCAGGGCAGKTGTTGCCCCTGGCTGCAGTCTTCCCATAATGCTGTCTAGGAGCCTCTCCCCATGGTGCCAGCAGGAAGGGGGCAGCCCCAGCGGTGCTGGCTCTGAGCTGGCCCCAAGCCCTGGCACCAAAACCCCTGGTGAGGGGCACACGCAGGGTCCTAATACTCCCATATGCAGAAGGAGCCTTGTCCCCATCTCACTGCTCTCGGGTTTACAGCTCAACTCAGGAGTGCCTGCTGCTCTACATCAGGTGAGACACAGATGCCCACCTCACAGGTATAGTCTTTTGAAAGACCACCCACCCAACAGGTAGGTATTCAGAGGCCCTTGAAGGCCTCCTGCAGCTGGTTATCTTGATGTTACTGGACCCATGCCACAACTCAGTGGTCCAAAGCTTCCTCCTCTAGGTAGTACAGATGCCACCATTATCCCCTGAGCTGAATTTGGGCTGATTTAGCTCCCTTCTTTAACAAACACTAGGTTGAAAAAAATAAACCATTGAAGCTGTTGTTGTTTCAATAACTGGAGTTCAATAACTGTTAAAATAACTGGAGTTATTTAGCAAAAGGAATGTGTGCAGGAGATGTGACTGAGGCAATACAGGGGGAGGTCAATGAAGAAAATACTGTTGTTTGTCACCTCAGTGTCATCCTCAGCATCATCCGCCATATAAATCCTTCCCAGAAATGCACCCAACCTTGGAAACAGCTGAATTAGTCCATTACAGGCTAGTTAGTCACAGAGCCAGGGAGGGATCTTTCATTGCAAACTAGGGCAAATGTTCTGTCATGGCTAAAGAGACTGCAGAGGCCTGGCCAGGAACCAAGATACTTGTTCTGGATGGGACAAGGGAAGAAAGAAGACAGGAGGGAAGGAAGGAAATCAAGCCTGCTTTGCATTTTCATCTTCAGTAACCCTGCTGGTCCCCCACAGGCACTCTCTGAAGTACTCCTGGGATCCTGCCAAACAATACCCTGCTGAAAAATATGCAGCAGTGATGGGAAGATCCAAAATGACATGTGGTGTTTGAAGCGAGCGACTTCACCTACAAACTACAAGGGAAGCACTTTGAAAGTCCCTAGGGAAACAAAAGCTGGGTTTTTGCTTGCCTGCCTCCAGCAGGGAATTTCCAGGGGACATGGACATTTGCCTTTGCTGGCAGCCCTGGAAAAGCCGGCCTGACTCCTTACTTGCTGAGACTAGGAAGGAAAGAGCCAGGTCCCTGCAGTCAAGGGACCAGACCACAGACCTCCATTAACATGCAGGACAAGGTGTTCACCCACTGAATGTGAGTGTAGGCTGAGGAGCGAAATGGGCCACAAGGCGGCTTTCATCTTCCCTCTCACACACTGATGTGAAAGGTTCACCAGTAAGCACTCGTCTGCACCCAAAAGCTAAACACTGATTTTTCAAGGTGTTTTAATGGTGGGTTCTAGCTTGGTGCGACCAAATCCCTGGTGTCTACAGTGAAAAGCAAAGTGACTGTTGCTCTGTTCTGCAAATCCTCATACTGGTGTGCATTAGTGATCTCTCCTGGTAGGTCTTCTTCTCTTGGGAGTCACCAACATCGGAAGAGCAGTGGCTCGCTATTGAGGCAAGTTATGCTAGACAGCCTTGTCCTCATAGTGCCTGGGGGAGGCGCTACACCTGGACACTCAAGGTCTCTGTGGTGTTTAAGAAGTGACTTTTCACTTCAGGGATAATTCATTCTAATTATCTGCAAAACATGTTTCACCGTATGCTTTTTGCGGTGACTATTCTCTCTCTCTGTTAACRGTGTCGGTTAAGTGGAACGAACCAAAATTAGACAGAGTCCTACAAACAGGGATTGACCTTCCTCTTTTTGTTCACTTTGTGTGTTCATAATCTGACTATATGCAGAACACATCCAAGTCTCGGAGAGCAGCACACAGTGCTCAGCTCCGTTAGCTGGCTCGGGGCCCCTTTGGCTGCCTCCCCTGGCTGGGCTGGTGGGTTGTGCCTCCCCGGCAGATTTTTTCCCCTCTGCTCTAAGGAGCGCTGGTGTTTGATGGTGTGACAGTGGGGAATCCCCAGCGAGCAGCGCTGGTGGGAGCTGATGCATCTGTAATTAATTCCTTCTTAATTCCAGAAAATGACCTGAAGTTGTACCTGCCATAAATTAAGAAATGTTTCCAAAAGGATAGACTACAGAAAACCTGGTGTTTTCAGGACACTCAGCCTGCAGGAAGTCCCAGGGTGGGAGACAGCCAGGAGGTGAGCAGAGCTAGCCGAAGGCAGAGTGCTGCATGTGTGGGGGGGAATAAAACCTCTTCCCCAGTTTCAGGAAGGATATTTTGGACTATTCTTGATGTCTCTTTGCTTTGTTCAGCTCTGAGAGGGTGAACACTTATGACCTATTGTAACCTGAACCAGCAGAAAACTCTGGCCTGGTGTTGATGTCTGTGATTGAATCTCTTTATTTTGATAGTCTCTTTCTCTTTCATATCACGTATTTTTACACCAGGGACTAATCTGACTGGTCTCTCTGGTGCAGCTTCTTTTTCTGGTTCTCCTCTACTTGAGTCTTTTGGTAATTCCTAATGAAATATTTTGGGCTCTAATGTTTTCACAAAGAAAACTAGCTCCTTTTTTTTCCCCTTTCTCTCTCTCTCTTTCTCTGTATATATTTGGGTCTAAGAAGTTTCCTCTTGAGCAAGTTTGGGATACTGTTACAGCTTGTCACAGCTATTTCTAAGCCCCTGTAGCATTTCAGAAAATACTCTCTCCAGACTCCTGATAGCTTATAGGTCCATTTATTCTGAAACTTCAGATCAGTTGTTATGCTTTCTATTTGTTTATTACTGGCTACCTTTTAAGTGACACCAGGGCTATAATATTAGTGACACATCACCTCTTCTTGCTTTCCTCTCTTTTTTAAGTGCTGAACTTTTCTGCTACACTTTCCAAGTGTTTCCTCTATTTTAAATTAGTTTTGAACATTTGAAATAATTACAGACAAGAATCCCTTCTAAGGATAAAAAGCAAACATCAAGCAATACTTCACAGCAAGAAAAAATATCCATTCTGGCTAAAAAGACTCCACAAAACAAAACGTTAGAGAGAAGTCAGCAAAAGGACTAGGTTTTAAACTACCAAAAGAAGCAACACATTTGAGAAATATCTAAGAGGTTATAGGAAAAGTAGAAAGCATAATCTATTCTTATATAATAAATCTATAGTATCTTAGTAACATCAGCATCTGAATCTAATTCTTTGACATCAAAATAATGTATTTTATTACTGCATTAATAGTCAGAAGAGAGAAGAAAAAGGTCATACCATAATTGTCATGAAAGAAAATACATGATTTTTCATCTTATTAATCAAAACTTTGGCAGCACAAATACATAGGAGACTAAAAGCCCAGACAGGTGACTTTAGAGAAAGACAAATTTCCTTAGGATTTATGACTTTTTCTAGAACAGTAAAAGGAATTTGAAAATGTCTGAAGTGTGAGCTTTATCAGCTGATGGTGTGAAAATGAGTAATACAGGCTTTGATTTTTCAAAGAGARTAAGATGCATTTTGCACTTTCAGTATTTTCAGTTGCAATCAAAGAGACTAGACAGATTTGACTTTTTTTTGCAGCAACAAATTCAGGGATATGCAAAACCAGAGGACGTGTTGATTTAATAACAATTCCCATGAATTATAATGAGTGGTGTTCTTACACCTATGAAAAAAAAGCACCTTTCTATGCAGTAGAGCACCTGTACATTTAAAGCTGCCCAAGAGCAGGAAGAGATTATTCCCCGTGCAGTCCCTACCTAGGTAGAAGAGCCACAGGCTGACTTCTGTGGCCCATCTTGTGTGGACCCTGGTTGCAGGACCTGGTAGGGATGAGTAACAACAGGATCATAGGCCAAATAAGTGCCTTAGTCCCATCTCCATCTTCAAGAATTGCAGGASCTGTGGACTCAGGAGCATCCCATAGGTCCTGGGGGTAAAAGTGTGAATTGCATTCATCTATATCCACTTCTAGCAACAACAGAAGAAATAACCTCTGGCAGAAACAGAGGTGTGCTAAGGTAGCTTAAAGCTAAAGGACTTTTCCAGGAAGAGCAACATTAATTCTTAGCCATGATCTCTAGCAGGCAAGCCACTGAGACCTGAGTATGGCATTTTGTCCATAACTCTGGTTTGTCTTGGCACATGCTCTTTTCTAGATGTAGGTTCACTGTACTAAATTCATAGCTCAGGAAACAGTCCATTTGCGATTCATATTCAGTTTTACTTGCAAGGATTTCATCTAGTAAAAGGGACCTCCAGCAATACTTATCAAACTATTTGTCAGACTGAACTCAACAGCGATGGAGGAGCGTGAGAGACATCAGACCTTGCCTAGGGCCCACAGTTGTATCTGAAATTGATGCTATAAGACCTTGAGCAGAAAATGTATTGAGGGCTCCTTGGTTTGTTCTTTGTGCCTCTTCCTGGCTCTTTGGCAAGCTGAATGTGGGAAATTGTGTGGGCAATATGACATGAGGGATGCCAGAACCTGCTGCCTCCCTAAGGCAGATTTCCAAAGGAAATGAAAAAAAAAGAGAAGTGTGCTCCCTCCCAAGAGTGCAGGCAGTGTGATTTTGCTGGACTGCAGAGCATGGGGACTTGAGCACCCGGTTCAGATGGCAAGGAGGGGGTGAATTGCTGCCTGAGAGCCCCGAGCCAGGTGGAGCGGGTCGCACAGCCCGGCAGGTCTCGTTCAGGGTCAGCCTGGCAGTTTCTAGGTTTGTTGCTGAGGACACGCAGGGTAAAACCTCAGTGCTGCTGCTGCCTGTGGAAAAAGGAGCCTACTCTGCTGCTGCATAGTGTCTCCCTTTCTCAGCTAGTAATATCTGTCTGTAATTCCAACAAGGCAAAAGAGACTCATACAAATGAAGACAGAGCTAGCCTTGAAATGTGTAGCAATTTATCCTTATTCCTTGTGTCTTTGTTATGTCCTTTGCACAGATATAAGATACTGTCACAGAGGACTGTAAGCAATTTACTGGTGCCACTACCTATGCACAAGTTGCTGATTATAGACTAGGAGCAAGCGGAAGGAGCCAAGTACATTACGAATCTGTTTTTATTAATGAGCAAGCAGCTAGACTGAGGGATTCCAATTATGCTGTGTGTGTTGGCAGTAGATTTGCTTATAACTTGGCTTCTTTTTTCAGGAACCAGCAAAGCAGTCCTGCAGAGTAGCTGTGTGATCCTGGTGGGAACAGGACTAGAATTGATTGACCTGCAGTTATAGAGCCCTGAAAGAAGTACACAGTGTGCTATAATGCTATGTGCAGTTGCCCCTGGATTTGGCCTTTAGACACCCATTAAAATCTACTAGCATCATCACCCAGTGTAGAAGTGTTACCAAAGGCCYGATTTCGGTGGCAGAAGCAGGACAAAAATTCATTTGGTGTTGATGTGAGTTTTGGGCATTTGTTCTCTGAAGAGCTCTCTGTCTTGGGTTTGTGACTTTCCACTTTTCTTCCCATCTCTTCTTTCCCTGGCCAAACACTGCRGAAGTTGCTTGTCCAGGCAGTCTGTCCAGGCTTCTTAGAGAAGGAGCAGTGGCTTCTCGATCACCACTGCTGGTAATGCAACCACTCTGGCTGCAGTGGGTTGGGTGGGGAGGAATATTTCATTTCATGTAGCAAGGATCATGCAGCCCCCACTGGACTCAGGAAATGGCTATCTTTCCAAGAGGGCAATGGATGAAGATGTATGAGGATGATGTGCCTTGGAATGTGACGCGTGAAGGGACATGCAGAGACTCCAAAGCAGCAAAGGATAAAGCAGGGAAGAGGCATAATGCCTTGGAGAGATATTTAGACTTCAAATGCAATCTGGTAAATAAGGACAAATACCTCCCTTCAGCAGGTAGAAAGCCCTGAGAAAGAAAGAGATTTCTGAAGAGAGAAGAGGCAAGTCCCCTCTTTGTGTTTGTCAGTCTTTGAAGTTCTTTTTCAAACAAAACAGCAATTAAATCTTTTGAATATCAATAATACCAGAAAAAATACTGGCCTTTGTAAATTTATATAGGGCTAACATGGCTGAACTTGTTTTTCCAATAGCTGTCATTGTTAGGGCCCATCCCTTGAGTCACTTGATTTCAGTCAGAGCAGGACCCTGGGGAGCACTGGAGGGAAGGCAGTGTTCTTCATCCTACCCAGCAAATCAAATATGAATAAGAGATTTCACAACATGAGGCCTTCTTTAATATCTGAGTATAACTAAAGGTGTCTGAGCTTACAAGTGGGTCTGACAAGTTTAATATCAGCCATCAAACATAATAGAACAGACTATCTGAATTCCCTTCCTGCGACAATAAAATACACTGAAGTAGGAACGACTCTTTCCATGTTAATAAATTGACTGAGTGACTTGGGTTGCGTTGGTACCATGAGAAATTTGAACTCGATTCAGAGTAAAACCCTTGATCTGGCAGCAGGCTGACTGTAGGCTATTTGAATTACTCCATTGTTTTAAGAATTGCCAGTGTGTTGGTGAAGCTCATGTTCTTCAGCAAATGTTCATCAATGAAATATTAGTGCTGGCCACACTCTAAATGGAGCTCCTTCATTAAAGCAAATTTAGGAAAAGGTGTCATGGATAAAACAGAGTGCTCTGAGATGTTATTCTTGTTATATAAGCTTTGTGTTATGGTTTACTGTCACGAAGGGAGTGATGCACTTCACTCGTAAGAGAGAAGCAGCACTACGTTTATTGCAGTAAGATAGCAATTTAACAAAGTTCAATCATAAATAAGAATGATTTAACGAGGTTCGATTGGCAAGGTTCACTCAGTTATTTACTGCATGAAGGACAGGGTCTGATGCATGTGCAACAGAGACCTTCCCGTTGAGTCATGAGGTTCAGACTGGACCCCCTTGCTTTCTAAACTCCCCTGAAGAGAAGCCTAGGTGTGGCTGAATCCAGTCCTAGTCTCTGACTTGGTCAACGGTTCATATCTAAAGGAGTGTGTGTGAAGGAAACCCTCCCGTTGAGTCACGAGGTTCAGACTGGACCCCCTTGCTTTCTAAACTCCTTTGGAGAGGAGCCTAGGTGCGGTTGAATCCAGTCTTAGTCCCAGATTTGGTCAACGGTTTATGTCTAGAGGGGTGAGTGCAAAGGGAACCCTCCCGTTGAGGCACAAGATTCAGACTGGACCCCCTTGTTTTCTAAACTCCTCCGAAGAGAAGCCTAGGCGTGGCTGAATCCAATCCTAGTCTCAGACTTGGTCAATGGTTTATGTCTAAGGAATTATGTGTGCTATCAGTCAGGGATATAACTCAGCAAAGTTTCACAAAGTTCGCAGAAGTTCAGCATGCTGTTAATCACCTACCGAGGATCTGCTGCGGGTAAGGAATCTCTCAACCTCGAGGAGTGACCTTGAGAGGTGTCCCTGCTCAAGAGGAGGTTCTGCAGTGCAGCCCACTGCTGTGCAGGAGAGCTCAATGGGCTCTGGGCCGCCCCCTATTATGGGGGGGAGATGATTGACTCATAGTCATATTTGCATGCTAGATGGGCCTTAGTAGGCACATGCTCAACTAGCCCCCACATACATGCTGTTTACAGGGAGATCAGGTTGAGGGAGAGAGAGCACATCACTGGGGGGGGGGGGGGGGGAAGGAGCACACCATCACATTTACTCAGAGAGTTCAGCCAGGCTAGATTGCCACCAGGATGCCTGTTTGTCAGCAGAGCCTTCTCCAAGGGGTGTAGAGGATAAAAAAACAAGCTATGACAGGTGGCCGAGAAAAATGAATTAAAAATGATGTGGCAAGAGAGCAAACTGGTGGGATGCGTCAGCACAGGTAAGCCCATATGCACCACTCATCTCCCAGAGAAGTACTAACTTACTTTCCCATGAGAGCATTTAGTGCATGTCTTGGCAAGGATGAAGTTTGCAGGGGGGGAGAAAGAGATGCTAGCAGCAGAGGAAGCTAAAAAGTGCTGTCTGGAGGAGCACACAAGCGAATATGCTCTCATCAATAGAGAGAAGGCAAGAAAATGAGGTGGTAACAAAAGAATAGGGCTAAATTCAGGAGACTCTAGAAGATGAGGTTTGGGTCTGATGTGCTTTATGGATTGATAGGCCAAGAGGTACGTTGACTAACTTCTCCTTCAGTTATCTTTGGGTTGGGGCGGGGGGGAAGGGTACATTACAGCTCAGTACAAGCACAGTTTGACTCATAAAGGCTCCCACTAGGTGCATCTTTCCCTATTGACTTGTGGATAGCTGTGTGCAGTACCCAGGCAGCTCATTGCTTCAGAGAAAAATGTTGTTCACCACTTGAAATGATGTGTTAGGGTGTTGTACGCTGGTTATATTGGGGTACTAGAAGTTAGCCCCCCCCCCTCAGCCACYGGCACAGTATGGCTCGGTGATGATCGAGCAGGCAGAGCTCTTGAACTGCAGTTTTGGAGTTTGTAGGTTTAGCACAGTGACCATCTAGTGCAGCAGCTCTCAAAGTGGGAAGCAAAGGGTGTTTTCTTCTAAGTCAGGGCTGGAGGGAGGAAAGAGCAGGCTGGCAGGCAGTGAGGGGGAGTGTGGGGTGGGGTGGGGTGGCCAGAGAAGACAGCTGAGGAAGAGACCAGACTGGTGCAGGAAGCCCYGGATAAGGGCAGGGTGGGTAGTGCCTGGGAACAAGCAGGAGTTTCCATGCTGATCTAGAAATTAGTCTGTAATCTCCCTCCCTCCACTCCCCACCCCCCATTTCAAAACCTCAACTTTAATTTCTATTTCCCCCCGAGATGACCCCACATTATTGATTTCCTGAGATCCTACAGAAATCACAGGGGACAGTACTGGGCAACACAAAGAAATCAGCAGTTTGCAGTATCACTAAAGTACCTGCTAAATGGCTTACAGACTAACCGAGAGCTCAGAAACTACTTGTCCATGGGGAATTGTCATCTAACTGAGTTATTTCTAGTGGGGTTTGCAAACATTGGTAGGAGGCCAGTACCGCTCAGTGTTTCCATCATCAGTCTGAAACTGAGTATAAATGCTCTGCTGGCAAAACATGATGGCACAAAGAATTGTAACGAGAAAACGGCAGTGAAGGCAGGGCCATCACACAGAAATCTGGGTCGTGGTGGGAGGCAATATATGCCTGACACAGAGGCCCCATTCCTCAACTACAATCAACACATGCAGGACAGAGACTCATATCACCTCTGAAAAGGTTCTTGGGCCTCTACCAAACCAGCAACTAAACACACATTTTTAATGTAGTGACATGATAAAACCTTTACTAATGCAAATTTTTAAGATATAGATGGAGGATTAGAAAATATAAGTGGGGGGGCAGATTTTGACTGACTGTCCTTTGTGTGTTGCATACCATTTTGTTGGATATATTTTGAAATAGCATTGAAGAAACTGGAGAGGGACAGAAGAGATGCACAAGCAGGTGTTCAAGCACTTAGACACACAGCTCAGACAGTTTATCTTGGCAAAAATGGAAGATTAAAAATGACTTGTTGATCCTTCACAGCAGCGGGAAATACCAAGTACCAAAACCACTCCCGTATCTTGCGACAAAACACACTCCAAAGCTGGCAACTATGGAAAGAATCCAAACATGTTCAGAGGAGACGCACTCATGCATGTTTAACCACCAGGACCAGGGAAGAAGTTGATTCCCTTTGCCTCTGCATATCTTCAAATTAAAACTGGAAGACAGGCTCTAGCCCTATGCTGTTATGAGTATGAATAATTGTAACTCCTAGATTCAAGTCACCTGTATCAGTCTGGAGTTCAGGAGGTGAAATAAAAAGACCTCTGATAAACAAAACGTGATATTCTTTCTGGCTTCCTGGGCAGCTCTGCAGATATGTTTTATATGCAGCAATGCACACAGGAAGCAGTTATTTTCATCAGCAAGATCTTTTCTATGTTTGAAAGTGCTTGGGAGAATATGTTACCTGATTGGAGAGGTTTATTTTAAAGGAATGTCATACTGGGAGTGTCTACCATTTTTATTCTTCTTTTCCAGTCAAAAAGATGCACAACATTTCTGACTTCTGCAGTGTCTTTTATGTGATCAAGCAAAGAAAAGGTCCTGAGATGTTACTGCATCTGATTGCAAAAGTAGAAAGTAGAGTCTTCCCTGGTATCAGCTGCAGTGTATTTGCTTCTGAAAAGATCATCAGCTGTCATTGAAAGTGCACAGAATATGAAATACTGCAATTATTCAGTTAGAAACAACTTGCTGTTGCTCCTGTCTATTTATTCTTCCACCACTCAGGCTGATGTCACTCAGAAAAGGGCTTCCTTTGAAAGAAAGGGCTGACTCTTAGGCTTGCCATATTGCAGTTTAATTGGCTTCATTCCCCAGAGACTAAGACTTAGAACAAGTTTTCAAAGTTGAAATGACAGTGCTGCAAGAAATGGCTTTCTCCTTCTCCTGTACGTTAGCACCCAACATGAGTATCACATCCCTATAGATCCCCTTGCGTGCTCACACAAGGGGATTTGCCTGAGGCACTGGCATGTTGAGGAACGTGCAGTCTGAACTCCTGCAGCTGGTTGGGGAGGGAAGACACACGGAGGGGACAACGTGAATGTGCTCTCACATGCCTGCAGATGCTCCAGAGAGGCGTGATTCCTGGCCAGGACCTGAAGCCGTGTCAAAGCTCACCAGAATGCAGAGGAGAAACACAGGCAGGTCTCAGCAAGGTCAAGCTCCTCTGGAAGCACCTCGAGCAGGGCATGCAGAAAGACTTCTGAGTAGTTACACACTGATACGGTGTCGGAGACCTTAGTTATCCTTTCTAACTATGATACCTCCAGTATCTACACCATGTGCATGACTCAAAGACCTGAAAAGCATTTCGATACCACTAAACGGATCCAGATATGCAGTTTCTGTTACTTTTCCATTAGTATTCTTAATTATCTATTTAAATTAATTCCCATTAATTGAATTGATTGAGCTTATTCAGGCTAAGAAGATGTTTCTTCTGATGTCTGAGTTCAAGTGATTCAGACCATCTACTATCTGAAACTGTCCCTGGCTCTGTACAGAAAGAATGGAGAAAGGACAGAGCATCCACTGAGGAGACCAAAATGGTTATTTATGATAGACTGTCAGCGTATGCCCCCTGCTCCTTAGCAGGCTGAGAAACTCTGACTACATCTGTAATGTAGGGCTATTCCTTGAGTAAGGGTCTTGACTGCATTCTGGGAGCTGATGCTGTCACTAATCCCCAGAACAGGTTGAGCATCTCCTTCAGTCACTGGTAAAGAGTACCAAGTCAGAGGAGCAGGAGATCAGGGGAGTGAGCAGTATCTGGGGAACTACACCTTAAGCATGATGAGCACCTGCTATCAAACATTTCCTGTCTCTATGTTAAATGTGTGTCAGGCTACTGGAGGCCCAGAGCAGGCTATTCATCTGCTACTCATCCATTCTTGAACCACAGGCATTTCAGTCCCTTCTCAGCCCCTTGGCACTCCTCTGGCAAAAGGCAATGGGCATCCTTTTCTGTATGTTGATACACTGTCCCCCAAAAGGAGGCTTTTTGTAGTATATAACCACTCCTCTCCACCCAGATACCTGGATTTGAGGCAACCTGCTTGAAACTTCCCCCAAGAGAAGCAAAACAGTTCAAGAAACCAAGCGTCTTCCCAGACAGATTATCCACTCTCCACCTATTTCAGGCTCCAGAGTTGAGAAGTGCTAGTTGTTGTTGTTACTGTGCCTTTTACTCTTGTGTTCATTTTCACAGGAAGTATATGACACTGTTGGAAAGAAATGTAGTTACAGCTTCAGTTGGGTGACACTGCAGATTAGATAGGAAGGGAAAGGCAGGAGTACTGCAGCACTGGCATGCTGCTAGAGTCCTGCACTGCTTGCAGTTGCTGGGAAAGCTTTGTCAAGGTTTTGATATGAACAGGCTGGAGAAGCAGCAGCTCTTTGCCACAGGTCATATTGGAAGAGCTCTATAAACTGTCAAACTTCACTGTTTGAAAGTTTGATATGCTCATGATATGCTGTTTGATATGCTCAACCTGCATGTTCTTAGAGGCCTGGTAACCAGGGTACAAAATCTCTTACAAAATCTATCACTATCCAGAATTTGCAAGACTGTATTTTAGGATTCCCAGTGCTATCTSAATTACTCATCTTGGAATCCCAGTGTGCACCCTGATTCTCATGCTCTTATTCCAGTGCACAGACTAAGGCAGTGCCATGCACACCTGGTGAGCAGGAGGTCTATACTTGCAATAGCTGGGCCCTGTGCAACTACTTCATATAGCTAGGAACCAGAGAGCTTGAAAGGGCAGCTGATAAGCAGCTACATGACAGATTGATAAGTTGTCTATTGAAGCACTAAAAAGTCTGGAGGACCCACAGCTTGGATTTGGCCTGCTGGGCRGGGGACCTGCTGTGTGTCTGGTCTCCAAGAAACAGCAGGTTTGCAACCTCCCACACTGTCCTGGTACAGAAACAGGCCACTCTGAAGTTTGGCCAAGCTTTGGGGCTGGGTGTTAACATGGTTGGGATCAGAGCTGGGCCAAAAGACAGGCTCAGAGGTGGCCACCAGGTAAACAGCATTTCCAAAACACCAGATGGACCCAGATATGCAGTTTCTGTTACTTTCCCATTACTTTTTTTCCCCTGCCCTGGAAGGACAGGGGCAGGCTGGGGTGAGAGGCAGATCCTGGGAGAGCAGTCGACAGGACTGTGAGCACCAACTTCCCCATGCTCTCATGAGAGGTAGGACGACCCAGCAGTTACAGCACTTGGCTAGCATTTGGGGAAAACTTTTTCCAGTTCAATATTTTGTCAGAGATTTCTGATTTAACCTTCAGCAAAGCTTTAAGGGTGACGTCTTTCAAAAGATCTAGTGCCTGATTCCAAATCTCAGTATTCACACTCATTCATCAACTACTGTTTAATTCTGGAAACCTCAGTTTCCAAGTGTAACCCATCTGCCACAACTCAACTGGCAAAAACAACAGCTGCAGTCAAGCTTAACAGCATGAGCCAGAAATATGGAAAAGTTATGCTAAATTTTGTTGTACTCAGTAAGTTAATTTTCCCTACTTGCAAACAGTAATCAGATGGCTCGAACATTATTTTTGTTAAAGGGACAAGAAAACTCTAATGAAGTAGGTAAGCAGTAACAATTGCAACTAATTTCTAAAGTACAGCTAGAACTAAAACTGTTTTTGCTGTATTTTCTTCTAGTGAAGCAGCTACTGGGCCAGTTGTTTGCTTCTTCCCACCCACTTCCTGCACTAGCCTAAAGCAAGAAGTTAAAAGACCCTTAATTCTGTTGAGTTGCAAGGCCTGCTTTGTCCTGTGCAACCTGACTCTGTCAGCTGCGCCTTGCTTTGCTAGCATCTCCATCTGGCTAGTCCACCCTGATAGCCATGCTTGGCATCACTCTTTTCTCCACTAGCCAGACCCACTAACCAACTTTCTCAGCCCTCTTCACCCCCCCCCCGACCCCTCTAATCCTGGCAGCTCTGCTAACAAGACATGCAAAGCAAGTACATCTCAAGCCTGTCCACAGGTCCTTCTCACCTATCTGCTCTTTGCTTGAGAAGATGTCAGCAGAGCACTTCTCCTTGTTGGGGCTCTGCCCTCCTCAGGAAGGTCTTGGGGATGGGGGCTGCGGGGGGCTGGTGGTGCCATGATGCTGCCCTGGGCAAAGCCAGAGCTTGTGTCAAAAGCTGAAGGGACCTCACAGAGCCACATTGGTCTGAAGCCACTGATATGTGTGTCAGAACCATGGGATGACATTGGTACAAGACATACAGTTGGTACAAGATCATCCCCAGTCTGGAGGGAGAGAAATGGCACTGGGTTCCCATCTCAAGATAAAAACAGTCATGTAAAGGACGAAGTGCTTGAGCAGGATGACACATACAATTAAGCTGATGTATTAGTTCTATGGACTTTATTGGATCAATTTGCCACTTTCCAAGGAATTGTTGGACAAATTGCTCATGTCCCTCAACCCCTTTCCCTCCCCAGCTATTTCCGGTAGCAGCAGTCAGATGTATGAACTGTTACTAGTATTTTTGCACTCCATCTGTTCCCCAAAATAGAGAAGAAAACTCTGCAAAATAAATGTGAGCCTAAAACATTTTGTTTGGTTTTAGGGAGAATTGGCATGTCCTAGTAGCGTCCTCACCAGAGTATCAGCTTTGAGAACTGGAAGAGTGTCAGTCCATGCTGAAAGCTTTACTGTTCAGTTTGCCTACAGGAGATTAGACCATCCCTGCTCTCTTGTCACTTGCGTTCATTGTAATCCTTATACTGCTTTAGCCAGACTCCTTAGCTGGATTCCTCCTTGCCATGCAATAGTGATGCTATAACCCATGTCTCACAGCTGTCTTTCTTGGGCTGCTTCCCCGAGACTCTCCGAGAGATTAAGGGGGGCCATCTGGGTGCCTCTTCCCAGGCTTTGGAGAGACCTTGGCAGGAACAGCATGCATCCTCTCCGATTAGGTGTCAGTCTGAACCATTGCAAACCTATTACACCAGTAAAAGAGGATGGATGACTGAAGGGCTATGATGATAATGACATTCTAGTTAATAACAAGTAGTTTCTGTACCTGCTTTCCAGACAATACTTCTTTCATTCTCAAGAACCCAATAAACTGTTGGGTTTTTGTAGCCATAAACTCTGCCAGGATAAATCATTGCAAATCCACTGCCTTCACTGAAGTTTTATTGCTTTACAGTAGCTGAATGTCTGGCTCCATCACTTCCTGACTCTACAGACAGATCCAAGGACTTGCTTGATACATTTCATGGGTCTGCAGCTCCTCACAGATGAGCCTGAAACAAGCTCTAGCCATCCTCTCTCAAATGTCATGGCTGAGGCTGGAGCTGCCAGGCAGCTAAGGCTGCACACATCAGGGTGTCAGAAATCACCTTGGGTTTCTCCAGGGCCTTGTGTCTCCCTGCATCATCTGAGCTGGCAAAATTCAGTCTTCCAATTGCCTAAATGAAAATACTTCCCTGCATTTCACCAACTCTCTGGGGTCTGAAGTGTGTGCAGCACCACAGGCCTTTGAACGCAGAGACGTGGAGGTGCGTCAAGCTGAAGGGACAGAGATCCTGGGCACGGGTGCAGAGACCTTCAGCCCTCACAGGCATATTTAGCCTGAGACCCAAACAAGAGCACTAGCAATGCTGGCAGTTTTAAGCTTTGGCCTGCTCTCGGCATGACATCTATGCATGAAGCCAAGGGCACGTACATCCCAGTAACCAAATAGCTAAGCTCCACTGTTTCAGGAGCAAAACTTCCTTGCATGCACCAAGCCTTATTTGTATCCGACTTTAATTCCCCCATACTCAGCAGTACTGCAGCCCACAATGTGGTTTACGGCATGGGTGTTAGAGGCCAGAAAGCGATATTTGAAGGTGCCACGGCCAGTACAGTCAGGGATATGTATAGGAGAGCACAAAAAAGCAAAGAAGGAGAAAATAATAACAAAAATAGAAGTGGAAAAATGAAGCTGAAATTGGACAGGAAATAGCAGCAAAGAAGAAAAAGTGTTTGCAATATATCAGGTGCAAAAGGTCATTGCAAAGGTCAGGACACCCTCCGGGAGAGGAATACTAAGCACTTCAGGAAATGTAAATACGTTTTTTTCACAGTGGTCACAGAGGATAATGAGACCAGCTGACAGGGGCAGCTATACGCTTTCAAAGGGAGTAAAAGAAATAATGAAGGAACTCCAGGTCATGCCAGAGCAAGTGATAAAGGACCTGCTCTTGTTGCAGGTYGTTAAGATATCAGGGCAAGGATTTAGCTGCTGCTCTCAGATCCTGAGGATCTCAGTGCAGAGCTGAGAGACGCTGGGGCTGTGCCTGGGCCTCCCTCGTTGCACTTAGTGTGGTCCCATGGCAAGGTCAGGCAAATGACGCAGATAGGAATGAATCAGGCTCCTTGAATTCGGCAGCTAGCTGGTCTAGCTGGATGGAAAACACCTGGAGAAGTGTAATTTGATTAAAAATAGCCTGCAAGGACTAACAAAAGAAAATCATGCCTAACAAATTATATGGAAACTTATTGTTCCTGAAGTGGGTGACATTAAGAGCTGACAGGCAGATGCCATGGGTATAATTTACCTGGCCTTCAGTACAACCTTCAGTACAGAATAAATGAATGCATTAAATTTGCATTTATATAGTTCCTTTCCCTCCACAAACCACAGCAAAGCACTTTGCAAACACCACATGCGCCACGCAAAAGACACGTCCATGACAAGTGGGGCAAACAGATTATTGGGAAAGCAGGTCCTGCATAGGATGAGAGCTCAGAGAGGAGAGATGGATGCTTCCCGCTGGAAGAGCACGGTCCACACACAGCTGCCCACCGCCTGGCCACAGCAAGCCACTTAATGACAGAGATACAAGTCTGCAAATCATGCAGAAAGCCCTCCTCGGCTCTTAGGATATATGTTGGTCTGGAGTATCCTTGCACTTCCCGGGTCCTGGAGCAGTGTGGAGAGCTGCGTTAGCCACTACGGCCTGCTCCTGCTGAGGATGGCCCAAAAGGAACCAGTCCCTTCGCAAAATGCATCTGAAAGACTCTTTATTTTTAAGTGGTCTTTACCATAGCAATAAGGCAACACACTGCACTTTATAGGAGCACCTGAAAGCCCCTGTAGAATTAGTCATAATATTTTAATGGGTTATGAGTTTTTTCACTGTAAAATGACAGAATTCTTTCCTTGTAACTGAGATGTGTTTTATCAACAAATTAAAAATTTGTCTTTTTTTTTTGTGAAAGATGGATTTTGCACAATTCTGTGGCTGAAAATGTTCCTGCAGTTGAACCCCACTGGTAATCACTTCAAGGCCATTGCATCCATGAGAATTTTTTTTTTTTTTTACACTAAAAAGTTGCAAAATTGTGACTAATGTTGAAGAGTTAAAAGGTGACTTTCATGGCTTGCTAGTGAAACCAGCTTGGAATTCCAGAATGTTATCTCATAAAAATCATTATTAACTGCTCGCCCAGGCCCAGCTGCCCTCAGGGGAGCAGGAGCTTGTGCTGGCACAGCATGGGCTCTTATCAAAAGACAGACTCTGCCGTCCACCTTTCCAACCTAATGGCCACAGAATAGACCTTTACGGCATGTACAAGAGACGGACACTGTGGACTGGAGGTTTTCTAGCTTCAGTTCAGCTCCACTTTGAACACCAAATGCCACTGAGCTCCTGTTTTACTTAGGAGGTATCATGGAAAAAAGTGGGAGAGATGATGAAACGGGAGAAGAGGGGGTCTGGTCTTTCTGCTCCAAGCAGTTACCTGGATCCTGGGAAAAATAAAAGAGAGGAAAAAGCAACAGCCTGTCAAACACAGCTTCAGGCTGTAGCGCAAGGACTGCAGCTCTGCGACCCCAGTCCCATCAGAGAGCTACCACAACCTCGTCTCCCTGTGCCCGGACCCAGGACACCACCTTGTGCATGGTGAGCCCCAGCCAGGCTGCTCGCCGTTTCTGCTGCATTATGCGCGATGTAGCAGTGACTACCTGAGATAATTTACTGCATAGTAATTGTATAAGAAAGTATTTTAGAAGTGTGTCAGCATGAGGCCTGTGTGGTACTTTGCAATTCCTAGTTATTGGTTTATCCTGTGCGCTTATGAGCATTTCATTATCACCAGCACTTCAGTAGTCCCATGTTAGCACAAGGCTATGTCCCTCCACAGCAATATGATACTACAAACTTGTACATGGAGGGAATATTTATCAGCAACTTAAGTGACCCTAACTAGCTACTCACAATTTTTTTAAACTAAAAGACTGTCCCCTATGTCTGCATAACTTGTAACCATTAATACTGTTTTAAAGCAATATTAAGTGCTTTGCCAGTATAAGTAAAAATACCTTAAAAAAAATCCATCTCAAACTTGTCTCTTCTTCAAACAGCCCCTGTCTTATTCCAAAAACATTCACTATGTGAAACAGTGATGAGAAATTGCACTGGGAGCCAAAGGCAAGCCTGTCTCCAGAGTCTGATTTTTAACAGATTATTTTTATTAGAAAACACCGGGGAGTGTTAGTGAATGACAACTTAGAGAACTGGTTTATGGCATTCTTTTCAACAGCTATCATCTGTCCACATTTATTCCACATCAATCTTAAATGAGTAGCTCCTTCAAGACTTATATCTCATCTATTCCAATTTTAGAAACAACTTAATAAAGTGCATTTATCACCTCTTCTCCACAAAGAATCCTGGCTAGTACTGCCTTTATGTGGCTCTTAAGTGCATTTCAACATTGACTTTCTTTTCCCAAAAATGTGCTCATCAGTCTTTTAATGAAGGGCATTTCCTCCTTCTTTTTTCACTCCTTGAGGCTAATGTCTCTGGACTCTAATCATGTTGTTATACCAAACTGTTCATCTTTCATAATTCAGTTTTTAACCAGAGTCACGAATGGTTGTAGAAGGGTATTTTTGATCCCACTGTTTTCATGTTTCAGCACTATATGGCATGGTGCATGGTCAACAATGTTTTTTTATAGCTGTTTTATTTTTCTCACCTGCCAGCCAGAGTCTCACTGCCCCTGAGACACCTATTTGGACCTGCATGTGCTAGTTCCCCTCCAGATGATATTTAGGGGGGTGTGTTGGATGTATTCTTTGGTGCAACCTTGCTTATTTGCAGATAAGTCTGCAGCAACAACCAGGAGGACCAGACCCGCTGTAGGACATGCACCTGCAATGCAGTCTCTTAGCTGAGACAAACTTTCTTCGGCCCACAGTTACCCTGTTTTTTGCCACAGAACAATGTGTTTTTCCCACAGGCTTTCAGTGCCAGTTAATTTATGTGCACAGTGACTTTGGGGCAAGTGGGGATTTACAAGCACTTGAGGTGGAGCTTAGTCCCAGGCCAGAATCTGCCCAAAAGCTCAGACTCCACATATATGTTCATTAACACTAGTTTTGTTTAATGGTACAAGGTGTGCACTTTAAGCGTTTTGTCCCCTAATATGCACCAGACCTGGACCAGGCTCTGCTGTGGTCTGATATGCCTCAGGAAAGAAAAATTTGCTTTTAGATGGTGGAGGAAAAAAGCACAATATGATTTGGCACAGTGTAAAGGTCCACTGAGATGTTCCTTCTCCTTTTTCATTATTTTCAGTGTAAATACTGATATTCTTTGTGATAAAACAGGGGTAATTCAGACTGACTCAGCTTGCAGGGGCTTTTTATGCACACCACAGTATTTGTCATTTCTTCCAGTGTCAGTGGCTGGCCTTGGGGCCTCTTTTCTCACTCCCTTTCCTTCCCTCTGGCTGTTGGAAGGGACAGGAGAGAGGGGCAACCTGGCTGCATGCATTTCGTACGACTTGCACATTTTCACGTATGACTGTTGCATCATGTTCCTGATGTCAGACACTGCCCCAGGTACTACAGATGTGTATTGAGGAGCCCATTAATATCCAAAGCGGTTAAATGACTTCAGGAATAAGCCATTACTGAGTCTCCAGGGGTCATAAATGGGGGCCTTTCTSTAGCACATGAAGTAAGTCTTGCTTGGTGTGCATTCAGTTCACTGTCCAAAGCCACAACTGCTCACCTTGGGTGGACCTGATAGTATTGCTAACATTCATGCTGCCTTTATCTTCTGAAATAATTTCTGGAATGACTTTCTATCTGCACACATATTTACTGCTTACCAAGGAGTAACAAACACCTTCTCACCCACCAAAACAGAACAGAGCTTGGACTGCCTGGTTGTGTTACYGAGAAGGTGGGACCACAAGCAGCCCCCTTGTCACAGCGACGGGAAGGAGAGATGAGGGCAGGAGGAAAGAGGTAAACTACCATTTCATGTTGGAATAGGGAGCACATAATAAATAAGAAGTCATTCAGAAATAAATGACCGAGATGGCATTTAAAACAAATCAAAGATATACACACATGCGTATTCTCACACAAAGCCCTGTAAGAATTATGTGGAAGCATCTCTTTCAGCAGAGACGGGATTGATATTGTCTCCTGCCCAACAGTGGGAGCAATAATTTGTCTTTGCTTTGTTCTTACCACAAAGATGTAAATGGGGGTGAGAAATGGCTTGGCAGGAGTCTAATCTCATGACAAACATGAGAGTAATATTGGGCTGTGTTATAAATGTGGTTTGGCTTTATTACAGTTCTTGGATGACAATGTTCAATGCTATACACTCTGGGTGTCCCTCACAGGCTGCCTTTCAGAGGAGACGCATCAGCCAAGAAAGTGTTTTCAGAGAATATCCAAGACTATTTCTTGACTCTATTCGACAAAGCATTTTAATCCCTTACATTGGCAAGTCAAAGCTGCTGGCAACACTAAGGTTGTCTTTGGTCTTTCTGGGGAGCCAGTAGTGTCCATTTGCAGAAATTCCATCACACCTGGAAGAGCAGAAACGTGGTATTTTTAACTAAATATTTAGCTAAGGTTACTGAAGTGTTTGCTGGATTAGGCAGCTGGCTGGTTAACCTCTGCAACAGCAAATCCTAGAGAAAACGCACTGTAGCACTTACAGATCTGCAGGGCACTGTGGTTCGTGGGGATGACCAAATTGCACTGCACATATGCAGAAATCTGCTGGACACCAAGAGTCCAGATTGCAGCTGATAACAGAGGGGCCACACCAGCATACACTGATGGACCTACCCCATCAACCCTGCCCAAGAATTACTTGGCCTGTTTGGAGTTCTCAGAGGCAACACACAGCCTTTTCTCATCTCTGTCTCCCCTGGTCACCACTATTTTGAAATGTGAGTTTATAAAAAAAAAGAGGAAGGCATACCTGCTCAGGTATTTTTCCACATTATTTATCTTCTTTCCCTACAGAGAAATGGAAGTAGAAAAGCATTTGGAGAATCTTTCAATTTCTACTAGCAAAAGAGCTGCATAAACCAGACAAGCCAAGAAGCATGTTTTCAAGTAAATCCATGGAAGTCACACTACTAAAACAGTGAAGCTTGTGTCCATGGCAGAAAGTGCCTCTCCCTCACCTTCCAGCCAGCGCTGTGTTCCTGCCTCCGTTTCAGGAGCTTGCTCTGCATGCACCCCACTGCGAGATGTGCACTGCGCCAGGACCCTCCCTGCCTGAGCTAATACCCACCCCTGCCTGGGTATGGAGATGGGTTAGCATTGCTGCTGCCCGGCAGGGTTCATCTGCAGCCAACTAGAACAGGCAGAGAAACCGAGATCAGCCTCCAGCCACACCTGCACACATGCAGTCACCCCATGCAGCAGAGGGCATGCAAACAGCAGTCCATCCTTACAATAATCCACTTAAAAAACAGTTAAATTTCTTACGTTGTTTTGATGTGTTGCACTCAGTGGCCAAGGGAAGATTACTAAGGCCATGCTGACCAATGTCTTTCCTCTAAAAAGTTTAAAGCTAGAGACCAAAGTACAAATCTAGGTGTTTGGTGCAAAGTGTTTTTTTTTCTTTAAATTCTTCAAAATGCTGAGCATTACAAACTTAGCAGATGTCAATGGTACTGCAAGTCCTCACCAAGGACATCGCAAGTCCTTGTAATGTTACTGCAAGCCCTTTAGTGCTGGGGAAAAAGTCAAGTCGGTTTTATTAGTTGTCTCAATAAACACAGAGGAGCCTAAACTTGCATCTGAAAATACTTTGGCCTTATCATAAATAGGGCCTGACTACTAATTTTTTAAAAGTGCAGCCCTGATGTTACAATACCATAGGGCATTCTGCTTGTGTCGCATTGACCCAGTGTTGGTGTTTTCATGCTATCTACAGATTATTTAGGCTTTGCACCCAGATTTCTGTTTGCCTTTGTTGCCCGTTCCTATGGAGCAGAGTTGTCTGGAGAATCCCACGTCCCTGATGCAAACCAATGCATCCTGCAGAGCGCTCAGAGCCGAGGGAGCTGACAAGCTGTCAGAGTGGGGAGTTTTGTTGCTGAGAATCGTCCACAGAAAACATCTTTTGTGCAGGCAGCTGTATCTGCGTCCTCCCCAGGGCCAGCTGTTGGAGCAGGTAAATCCATGTGGCGCTGCAGCATGCAGAGAGCAGCCCTGAAGGACACCTTGGCAAGGGCCTTGGACACTTGGTGGCCAGCCTGCTGCTCCCCCTTGCAGTACCCCAAGGGGTGGGGGCGGTGTGGGGAGGTCCTAGGATGGCTCGGCTGTGTCTCCTGATCCCAATCACCCTTCTTGGTACATATCCCCCTGCAAGAGCAAGCTTGCAAGCAATCCCCAGCTCCCCTGGTTGCTGACCCAGGGTGCTCTGGAGTGCCCCTCACCCATTTCCCAGGACGCATTGGCATGGGCGAGTGCAGAGAGCTCTGATGCTTGGTGGCATCTCATGGGTCATCCTACATGGAGTAACCTGATGGTGCAACGAACACATACTTCTTCTCTCATACTGGAATTATTGGCGTGCCCATAATTAGTGGGGATGCAAGGACCAAGTTCACCCAGAGCTTTGTTTCTAGCACTGCTGTGGTCTACCCTGCAGCAGGGTGACTGCGCAGTGCAGAGCTGTCTGTGTGGAGGGTGAAAATAAAGCATCAAGCATGCAGGCTCCCTGGACCTGGACTCTTTCCTGTATAATCCAGTTTCGGTATTACAATTATTTTCTAAACAAATTTGCCATCCTCCAACATGCTCTGAAGGCTGATGGAAAGGACTGGGAGCAAACTGAAGAAGCACACATTGCTCTTTTATTTCATACTCCTTATTACTAAAATGCTTGTTAAAATAATGACAAAGCAAGGCAATTTTTTTCTCTTAGATTTTTTTTAAAGTGAGGAAAATTGAGAACTATTTTTGTGAGTGCCTAAATCCCATTTCTAAAAAGACCTTTACTAAGATGTGTATGTGAGAAAATGTGTCAGAGATACTGCAGCATTGCTTCTCTAAGGCAAGGACAAGATTTTTCAGAAATTTTTATGTAGTTTAGATGGAAGGTTCATTTTCCCCAGGAGCAATATAGGCACATTCAGCCAGATTTATTTAAGGGCCAAGATGCTGGTGAAAGCACCCATTTAGGCATCTATCTTTATACTTACACAGCTAAACAGCTAAATACATTTCAAAGGTATTAAACCTCCCATTGCAAGTCACTGGGACTTTGACTCCTGAAGGCAAGAGCCACAAATCACTTCGGTAGCGCAGCATGGAGCAAGGTGGCATGCGTGAAGGCTCACTGCAAAGCTGTGAGGCTGTGGCTGATGCTTTCCTACTCTATCTAATTAGCAATTCTGTTCTTTCAAGATATATGCTTTTGTTTTCCTTATTGATGTTTCTTGTTCCATCCTCATGAAGCTGAACGTTGAAACAAGCACGGTGTTGCTGCCAATCACTGCATCACTGTGGTTTGGGCCAGATTCTACTGAAGAGCAGCAGAAAGATCACCTCAGTTTGAAGCTGCAGCCTATGTAGGACAGATATGCAAACAGAGATTTTCGCCATGGTCAGCTCTGTTGAGAACTGGAGCTCCAGGCCAGAGGCAGCTTTCTATAGCCATTGTGGCCTATGGGCCATGTTTGCCTCACAAGGGACAACACTGCAACCCACTGACATTTCTCACAGCATTTCCAGACTCCTCACACAGCTGGAGTCTGTGAGCAGACTGCACACACACAGCCACGTGCATATGCAGACTTTACTCTTTCATCCTGTACAGCAAAGTACCACAAGAAGCAACCTGAATCCCCTTGCTCCTTCCTTACTGCTGAGATAAAATGCCTCTGACCCATCTGCTCTGGGCTGTGTTTTTCATCTTGATTCATCCTGCTTGCCAAATAGTGAAAGAATCCCAATCTGGATTTTTCATGTGGAACTTGATGAGACATCGTACTCTTGGTTACGAGACTACAAAGCTACGATCCTAAATGTGACAGAACACCAACATGGATAGAAATGAGCTTTTTTCTTCCAGAAGCTTGTGTCTAGAGCACTATGCAAATAAAAATGGGATGAAAATGAATTAAAATTAATTGCTGGTGTCCAATTTTCCAGAAGAAAGTACTGAGGGTCCAAAGTACACTTTATATGTGTGTCAGGATATTTTACTTTGCAATAGCTCCAGTCTCATTCTGTTAATGGTCATTAGTGGCTGGAACTCATGAGGGGCATCCCTGGAGCACATCTTCCAGTTTAGTTTCATCTGAAAAAATGCAGTTTGTGCACTCTGTAATCATGTTGTGATGCAGACCAATGAGTGGGAAGTGAAGATGACCAGGAGATTTGCTTAAAAAGTTCTCTCCTGATTTGAATTAAATTTTGAATCATAGAAAGGAAAATTCCAGACCAATTAAATAAGCAAATTGCCTAATTCCAGTCCACAGGCAGTTCTCACATCCAGCAAAGAAAAGAAGAAAGGGAAAACTTCACAAGTCTCTTCAGCACCCATTGCAGCTTCTTCTATGTTTTCTGATGCATAAATGAAGAGGGAAGCCTTCAGTTAAAGAGATATTGGTGACTCATGCACATGTAAAGCAGCCTGCTAAAGCCCTGGGGGGCTTGTTGTGACATTGCACAAGCAGGGATATTCTGTGACAATGGCTTTTTTGCTTAAAACCATGACTAATTAGTAAATGCTTTGGAGGTCTTACTCTAGTATATGAAAAGTGCGGTTTAGGTTCAGGTTCAGCATTTGTATTAATGTTTTCCCCATTCCTGTAAGTTCACATTCCCATTACTATCCAGCTGAGCAAGTCGCATTCCTATATCATGAAACTGAAGCAACACATATTGCATGGGTGAGCATTAAATAGCAATCTTTATATGTCCTTGAAGAAACCCTGAAAAAACTCTGCCTATAAGGACATGAAAAAACGTTAAAACAGGGAAGATAAATTGCGGCTGACAATGGGCTGTGAAATGAAGCCTCTCTTTGAGGAAAGACCTAATAAATTAAAGGTGACTTACGAAAGCTTTCCTTTTGAGAGGAGATAAATTTAGAGATCTGTGTCTCAAGAAGTGTGAGTACCAGGGAATTTAAAGGGCTTGCTGCTTACAGAACTTGCTTACAGAACTTACAGAAGGGCTTGCACTTACAGTGCAGAGGAGACGTGTCTCCATCTTCTTGTGTCACTCTGCCTGCAGTGTTTGTGCTGAGCCCATAGATTAGGTGCATGCCCTCACAAATTTGCCTTTTGTTCTCACATCTCCCATGACAAAACTTCCCTGTGGGATTTGGCTATTTCTCCACTGCAGTCTGTGCTGTAGCAGCAGCTCATGCTGTTTGTATGCAGAGGTAGCCTCGAGCGCAATGCCCACAGCAAAGCCAGCCTGAGCGGCGGAGTAAATGCTGAGGCAGTCAGTGCACACTAACCTCCATATGGCTAACAGTAGCTCAATTTTAAAATGAGCCAGCTGAGGTCCATCTATGTGGCCTCAGGTGCTGAAGGGTAGGTGTATGTTTTGGCCAAAGCCTGGCTGGAACGCTTATGGCGGAGCAAGGCTGAGCTCCGCGGTGGGCTGGCTGGGTGCCAGGGTCTGGGCCAGCGTGTGCCTGTCTTTGTGAAGGTCCCTGTTCTGTCTCCCCTCTCGTGGTGGACAACAGATAAATATGGCCCCTTCAACTGTTTCATGGAGTCACAGACTGAAGGAGGTCAGAGAAGAGCTCGGTGTTCTCTAGTCTGACCCTTGCCCACCGCAGGGCTAACCAACAAGTCACAGCAAGTCTCTCAGGACCTCATTCAGTCTAGTTATGAAAGATCTCCAAAGATGGAGGGTCTACAGGCTCTCTGGGCCCCTGTCCCAGTACTTGACTTTTCACACAGTGAATTTTTTTCTTCCTCTGTCCAGTCACAGTTCTCCTTGCTGCAGCCTGTGCCCATTGCCTCTCATCCTTTCACTGTGCACTTCTGAGGAGTCTCTGGCTCGGTCTTCCCCTGCATTAGGTAGCTGAAGACTGCTAAAAGGTTGCCCGTTTGCCTTCTGTTTTCCAGTAAATCTGCTTTCCCAGCCTCTTCTCATAAATTCTGTGGTCCAGCCCCAAAACATCTTGTTAGCTCTGCTGGACTTGCTCTGGTTTGTCTGTCTCTTTCCTCTTCAGGGGAGCCCCACGCTGGACCCAGGACTCCAGATGCAGCCTCACGAGTGCTAAGTGGAGGGAATGAACGCTTCCCTGACCTGCTGGCTATGCTCTTGCTAATGCGGCCCAGGATGAAGTTGGCCTTCGGTATTGCAAGGGTGTGCTGATGCACTGCTGCTTCACAGTCTGCTGCTTCTCCACTTCCGCAGTGCTGCTACCCACACGGTCAGCCCTGACCTCTCTGTTTACAGGGGTTATTCTGTCCCAGGTGCAGGCCTTCACATTTGTCTTTGCTAAACTTCAGGAGGTTACTGTTAGGATGTGGTCTCATGGGTCCCCATCCAGCCTTATTTCGAGCAGACCTTTTGCCAGTGTAGCTAATGAAGGCTACTGCAACCAGCAACAAAACCTTTAGGATCTATCTCTGGATTTGGACAAAAGTACTAAAAGCAACTCAATCCTCTAGCGGGTGACATGAAAAAGGACATGGAAAAAAACACGGACTATCCCACTCCCTTCACTTTTTCTGTGCGTGATAAGACCTCAGACCTATGTGGAGTTTAAAAGAGTTCAATTTCCTCACTGGGTACCAATTCTAAAAACCATGGCTGCATCCAGATAGATAGACACTGCATCTTCACAGGGCCTGAGGCTGTGATCCCTGAAACAGACCTGTAACCCTTCATCTAAGGGAAAACTACTTGAGCTTTCAAGCAGGAGGAAAGCTGTCTAGTCACTGGGACCAGCCACTTGAGGGAGCCAAGATTACATGCACTAACGGCCAGCATATTATATAAGCCTTTTAGGAGTGTTTTAGCTGAAACTAGTCACTTTTTTTGTAACACTAAACCTTTTGGATCAGAAAGCTCTGAGAGCTTCTGTCTCAGATTTAAATGCTTTTTAATTTGGTCTCCAAATGAAGTTTTACGCAGTTATGCTGTATTTGTGTTTAGTCTGTCCTCCTTGACAACTTTTGACTCTATGTGTTTCAATTTCAACCAAATTTGGTAGATGTTTGGAAGTCTCAAATACATTAACTTACTCTAAGTTGCATGAAAATAGGCAGAAAATAGTTATGAAAATAGGTGGAGAAGTGAGGTCCTTTTATTAAAGCAGCTGATATAGTTGGAAAAAACGCACAACTTTTTGGCGTGCAAAGTTTCCTTCAGGTCCAAGCCTAAAATCTCTGTATTAAACATTAGAGAATCTGCAGAGGACAGTTATAGGAAATCAGGATTCAGTTGTCACAGAGATACTCATTTAGATATTGTTACACAGTGACATTTTCAATATGGTTCCCTTCTTCCCCCCCAACCCACCCCAACTCCCATTTCGCCAAATCCAAGACCCAGATACTATTTGCTTATCTCCCATCTCATCAAATCTAATTGCTACCTTAATGTTAAGCCAGCATTTTCAGGAACATTATGACTCCAAGGAGAAAGCTCAGAGACTTAATTTGTTCCAGTTTTTTTAGCCCATGGGACTTATCATTCAGTGAGGATTTCCCTATGGAACCAAGAGACTTTCCAAACTCTTTTGGACCCCATGAGATATCTTGCCTCTCATAATGGGACTTTGCAGAGTAGATTCAACAGCCGTATCTGAGGGCAACTGCACAACAACCACCTCGGCAGCCCGTTGTGTTGGGAGTGGTGGGACTTTGCACCAATGACAATCTCATCCCTGAAGAACTGCAGTCTCCTAAGCAAGACATGAGAGACGGAGAGATAAAAATGGCAGTAAGGGTAAGAGACAAGGGGAGGCAGATCAACCAAAGTGGCAGGATTACATTGAACGCTTACCTAGCAGCTGCAAAGATCACCACACACACACCATTCTCCAGTTTTACTAAATTGTAGTCTTCTGTGAGTGTGTTATGGAAAAAGGGGTTTTGAAAAGGCTCTTGAAGGAAGATGGTGAAATATTGTTCAAGTTTCCTTTAAAATGCTGTTCAAGTTTCAGAAATGATTGCTACAAAGCCTACAGAGAGTGACTAAACAACCCTTTGATGTTGCTTGTAATTCATCTCCATGCATACTAGGGAATAGCACCAGTGTTTTGGCAGCAGTGTTGCATTATGAGCTCTCATTTGTGTTCCTTTTTTCCCCCAGGTGGATTATTTTGTTATCCACATCAAAATGCAGAGACCGTTCTATCCATCAGGTCCATGGCATGCAAAGGAGACCTTATCAAAATGTGCATCCTGGCAAGGAAAACGCAGCATCAGCAGAGGCATTCAGCAAGCAAACAGAAACAGATGTCAGAAACAAAGTTTTCAGATCAGCAGGTACTGTACCAAATAAATAAATGAATCAAAAAATAATACTTACTGACAGCACTGACATCATTGCTATACTCATGGGAAAGGAATGTGACAGCAGCAAGTCCATCCTATAACGACACTTGACCATTAGGGTAAACTTAGATAGACTTCACCTAGGGTTAGGGCTAGGATTAGCGCATGACAGAAAGATGATAATAAACATGATGCCTTTTGCCCAGAACAAAACTTTCCTCTGAATAGACAGAAAATATAAATTCAAGAGCATTAAATCCATATGTTTAAAAAAAAATACAGTTCGTTTTGTAGTGCATACCTATGTGCCTTTCTCTCTCTTGCTCTCTCCATATATATACGTATGTACATATATATATGTGTATAAATATTACATACACACACACACACACACACACACACACACATCTTTCCTCAGCAGGAGCACATGAAAGATGGAATGGCCTATAGGTAAGATGCCTATACATGAAACCTAATGGTGTAAAAATCTGTCCCCTCCCAGTAGTCCCAAGGATTTATTGCAGAAGCCGTTTTGAAGGAGTAGAAGTAACTATCATTGGCACCATTCACCTTGTGTTCTCTTGTCCTTGTATTCAGGGAAAATGTGCCTACATTTAGAATTAGTACTGAAGCAATTTTCACATCACTGGTCCTTTAGCCTCCTCACATATTATTTGTGGTATCTGCTTTCATGCAAGAGGATGGGGCCACATGAAAGCAATCACAAGGATGGAAATGTCCTCAGCAGGAGGAAGAGGGATTATCAAAAAGCAGAGGAATGAGACTTCCAAATGTTTTGTRGTCCCTGGCATCCATATGCCATTTGAGCTATGTGCAACGTTAACAGATAGATCTAAAAATAAAGAATGCATTATTTATTAACTTATTAAAGCTTTCAGACAAGGAGCTGAATACGTTTGGCTAATAAGCTACATCAGATCACATCCACTGGAACACACATGCATATAAAATGGCTGAAGTGGATATTTATAGGTCTTTGTGAGACCGTTCAGGCACTTTGAGATAAAGCTATTTTTTTTCCTAAGGATAATATGTGGAACAGTGCCATTTTAGAATAAGTTTCATAACTTCATCAGAAGTTAAATACCGTTGTATACCTGTCCATGCCCAACTCCCCTGAGATTTATGTGTGTAATTCCAGATTTATTACAGAAGAAGATTTCTCTGTAATTCCAAGGAAATATGATACCAGAGAGTACCTTGAGCAAAGACATTGTTAACATAGCATGAAGGTTGTTTGTTGGGATTTCATGACCTTCCAGCACCGTAGGATGAGCAAAACAACTTGCTGAATATACCAGGATGCAAAGAGTTGATTTACAAGCTCTTGCAGCCTGGATCTGCTCCCTCGGGCAGGCAAATAGCCCATRCAGTCTGCAGCCATATTCACATCTTTGAGTAGCTATGCCGAATGGAGAGAGATGGGCAGGAAAGGCATTGGCGTGTGGTAATGGTGACTTGTTCTGCAGACTGATGTCTTCTGGAGTCAAAGGAAAGTGGTGCATGGGGTACCTGAAGAGATCCAGTCTGCTTCCTCACCCATCTGAATGATGTAGGCCAGGCTCAGGAGCAAGGCAGAGGTCTTGAATATTGCCATAGTTTTTTATGGGAATGCTGTTAAAAGTCATTGCAGTTGTTCAGATGGAGGTTATATAAAAAGCATCAGGGACATAAGACTTCAGTCTGTGGTGCTCTTCCTGGGATTTTGGGCTGGAAAGCATGTGAAAATGGCTTTTTTTCAGTCCACTTCAAAGTCGGAGTAGGAATCAAGGCGTTACCAGTCTTTGGTGGGTATAAAGTAGGCCTCTGTTTGCACTCTACTCCCATCCTTCATCCTTGCACCTAGCTTCCTGTTCCCATACTAACCCTTCCTTCCTCATACGACTAGACCAGCACAGTGCAACCTGGGTGGACACCAGCCCTGTCAGAAGTCAAGGGAATGAAGGCGAGAGAGGGAGAGAGCACAAAAGCATATGTCAGAATCATGGATATAATCTTTTGCAAAGAGAGAAAGCCCTGACAGGAGGAAGAAACCCATAGACCTCACAAAAGTTTGTTTGGTGACAAAGTAGGAAGGGAAACAGTTTTCATCTCCTAAGCTCTGCATCATTCATGGTTTTGGTTTTAATATATGCATTATGCATTATTTATTTACATATTTATCCATTGCCTTTTGCCATAGCCTTTCTTACAGCCTCACAATTGAAAACTATACTGCATGTTAGCCTAAGGAACCAATATGAATGCAATAGTGCTATCTGGGTGCCTATCAATAACTTCTGAAAACGCTGGTCAATCTTAATTGCACTTGGCAGGCTGAAGTCCGAGAGAGAGGAAGTTTCTATTAGTTATGTTTAAAAATAATGCTGCTAGGTTAAAAAAATAAAATAATAAAAGAAAAGAAGATCAATGCTCTAGGCTGCAAGCTAAACTTGGTTCATCTTAGACAAAAGAGTGCTCAACCTCAAGGCATAAGGTTTTAGTACAGACTTCATATATTCAACAGCTCATAGGATTACTTATTTATTTTATGACTTGCTTTTATTCCATTTTTTCTAGGTGTCCAGAAACTGTGGCATGAGGTGCAATTGAAAGAACAACTATTATTACCTGTGTTTTAAAAGGAAAATCTACAAAATAGAACAGTTTTGCTTGGAACACTCAGGTTTTGTTTTTTATATTCACAGAGACAAAGAAAAGGTATTTCTTCTGTACTACCTGTAAAATTATATTAAGTCTTGATTTTGAAAAGGTCACATCACCTGATGTAGTAATTGCGTGCAGCTGTTATGTAATTGTTCCTCTAATTTCTATAAAAGGCAGCAATTGGAGGAGTTTCTTGGATGTTATTATGTCGCAGGTACCTCCTGGTGACAACAACAATGACTATTTGTGGAGGTAAAAGTCCCCCATGGGGAGCTCTGAGCTGCCCATAGGAGCTGGCATGGGCCTGGGGACCTTACTTGCTCAGTCCCTGCTGTGGAAGAAGACGGTAGAGCGTGGGCAGACAAACTTTGTCAGCTCCATCTGTCTCACAAGCTCAGTGAGTCAGCTCAAAAAGCAGCATACACACACACACGCACCATCTCTCTCCTGAGAAACAGAAGGAAAAAAAACTACAGCTTCAACTGCAAGGGCCTGAGCACTGTGAGCAGCTGAGCAACCCAGAGCTCAGCAGCTCAGCTCTCTGGTTTGTAAGGTAGGGGAGCAGAGGAGCCAGAGGAAGGCTGGGATGCAGGCTTCAGATGTGAGCCAAGGTGGGTGAGCCTTCAAGCTCCCTAAGACCTGTCTACTTCTGCTATGGGCCGACACAGAAATGCTTCAGATTTGACAAGTAGAGAGGGAATTCAGAGCATTTCCTCATGGTGGGACTTGCTAGTTCAACGCCTTCTCTGAGTCAGTGAGGCACTGGTCAGCTCCCTGCAAGCGAGACTGTGCCTGGACTAAGGAGCCCATTTATAGGCACAGCATGTGAACCTGGACATGCTGGCTCCTGCCTCCCACCTTGTCCTCCCACTGGGCTAGGAAGGGCTCACATGGGATCATTTGTACCAGTAGGGTGGAGCCAGAAGAGGTTTCAGGCTCTGAATCCCAGTTTCCTGGAGTGCCCAACTTGGGACTATGTTTCAACATATAAGAAAATAAAACAGGGCTCTCCTTTGCCTTTCCTGTTGGCTGGCTTAGGTAGCCTGTGCTCAGTGTTTGAATGTTGTAATTCCCATCCTGGGACACAAGACAACAGGCTCTGCATCTGCCACTTCGGAGCTCAGTTTTCCAATTCCAAGGTTTTCAGAACCTCCCCTTCCAATTCCCTGTTTCCCTGCTTTGGCTAATGGTATCTCCTTGCCTTGCCAAGCCCACAGAAATGTAGTTAAGTCTTCTCTCTCCAGCTTTACTTGGAAGAGATAATGAAGGCTACCAAGTAATACACAGTATTTACATATTACATTTAGATTAGAAAATTGACTTTAAATAGAGCTTCATATTTCATAATTCAGTGTTTAGGAGTTTCTATTTCTATGCAGGGTTGTAGAACAGTAATGCATTCCCCCCCACACAGTTGACTGAATTGGGTTTCATTAATTTCCATTACCCAAAGGCTAGCAAGAGCAAGATGACTGATATATACAGGAGCCCCCCCCCCCAAGAGAATAAGTGCCAAAAGAATTCATCTGAAGACCTCCCCCATACCAGAATGCCACCTAATGCTAACTGTGACTATGGAGTTAATTGCAGCAGTCAGCTGTTGCATTTCATCTACAAGTCCTGCTCATTTTAATTAACCTTTTGGGAATTAGCATTCATTGTCTTACAGTACCTGCTTTGAATTTCTGGCAGTGTTATAAAAACTCTGTCTCCATTGCAGAGTGACTTGTTTCACTCAGAGGGGTCATTACTCAGAGGCAATGTCTTTAAAGTACTGTTACTGGGCTGCAGTTTGAGTCTGGGTCGGTAGATACTGGAAGGAAACACCACATACCTCTATTGGCACCTGGCTAATACCTCACCAAGTTGGAATTGCTCATTTTTACTCCCCACAGACTCAGACGCTAGATTCTCACTCCTCCCAACATGTCCCAAGCACTCTTTGCACTTGTTTGTTGCTTTGTATTTACAACCATTTCCAAGCATCTTCTGCCAATCAGCAGCTGCTCCATAGGCATTTGCCAAGTAATATTCATGTTCTGTGTCTGAAAAAAACCCAGGCTGCAACCTCTCAGTTGCAAGAAACAACACCCAGCAGAGGCAACACAACACAGCCAGGCGAGCCGGTCACTGCCTTATCTTGGACAGACTTCTCCCACCCATGTGCTCAGTCTCCTTGTTTAGCAAGATGTTGAAAAGTCCAGGGAAGTTTCTGGCCGGAGATGACATAAGTTTGGCTAAGTGATGTGAGTCATTGAGCTTGAAACCATCCAAAGGTCATTTTGGCTTTGGCATGCAGTTTTGTCCAGGTTCCTTAAGTCACACTGTCAGAAATATTCTACCGCAGAAGGTGTTTCCAGTCTCTCTGAAGGGCCTTACTGACACCCTGTCCCATTCCTCACCTTTTTGAGTTACCTCTAGACTGTGACTTTTTTACCCTTTGCTTATCTGGGTGTCACAACAGTCACTGGGGCTGTGGGAAGTTAGACTGGTGCTTGGGCTAGAAGGAACCAGCACAACTCTGGGGAAAAGGAAAGGGAGGTATCAGCACTGTGGCACAGAGTGGTGAAAGTCTGGGCATACCGGAGACGAGAGGGCTGGCGTGAAGGCTGCGAAGTGCGGGGCATGCTAGTCACTGCTGAGGGGTGGAGGCCTCCGGTCACCCCACCAGCATGAGTGACTCTGCTCCCAGTTCTTGCCCCTGCTCTCTATTTGTTTTGTCTTTCCATGATTTACCCACCACCAGCATTTCTGAGAGCAGAGAGCAATTGGCCAAGCTGCTTAAGGCAGAAGAGGCAAAGGTGAAGCTATGTTGCTGCTGCAGATGTTGCACCGCATGCTGGCTTGCATGCTTCTCCAGTGAGGGGAGGTGGCCTTGCCTTGCCAGTAGAGGACTGTTTCTCTCAGGGCTGACTCAACTGGCCTCACACTGTTCTCCATGTGAAGGGACTCCCAGCTGTTCCCCTGGGGATTAAACACCGCCTGTTAGGGCCTTGCTTTATTCTGATGTGCTGCAAACTGAACACAGGAGCTTTAGCATGGCAGCACCTCACTCACTCACAGCAATGCCTTCACCAGTCCTCTGCAGCAGGTCGACTGGGACCTCCTACTATCCACTCTTTGGTTGACTTTTTCCCCTGCCCCTTGGAGAGTGCCGAGAACAGGGGAAAATCAATGTGGCTTTGTCAGATAATTGTGAATTGTGTTCTGGGCAGAGAACTAAAAATGCACATTGAAAGGTATCCTGGATCAATAGGAGTCATGTGACATTTGATCTTCCCTTGTTAGCTCTCATACTAATGCACTTTCATCTTTATCTCTGGTTTGGGGGACTTTACTGAGATCTATTGTAAAAACTTTTTTTTTTACTGTAAAAAAAGGGAGGAAGGGTATCATCTGTGCAAAACAACAGGAAATGGAGGTTTGCCATAATCATACATAATTACCACTTTGCTTTCTCCACCAGAGATTTTTAAACTTCTCACTCAGAAGTCTGCCTGTAATTTAAGAATATAAATAAGAAACACAAAAGAAAAAATGTAAAAAAGATGGATCTAGGTCATTTGGAAGCTAATGAACAGACTTTCAGCCACTGTCTTGGTAATTTAGCAGTCACTTCAGAAGACAACATAACATTTACACCCTTTGCAGCAGAAAAAAGCAAAGTAGTTAGCTATCATCAAAGGAGTTGTCTTTGGCACATTTTCGATTGAGCTTTGGGGCTTTTTTTTAATTTCCTCTCCAGGTGTATCAGCCTTTCAGTGAAACAGAATAATTACTGCTGGTCTGCAAAGAAGGTGATAATTTAAAGCATATTCTGAGCTTTTTCTTCTTGAGGGAATTTAGTTGAAAAACTGGTCTTTTAAACTACAGTTTTCAATGTTGCTAAACTACTCCACTGTTCAATGTAGGAGTGACTGATTTGCTTCAATGTTGTTTGAGACTACATTTACTTGACTGTATATTTTAATTTCTTGGAAATTTCTTTAGCAGAAAATGATATCGTTAATTTCATATCAATTGGTTATTTTATGAGAAAGTGAATAAGGCTCAACTTGACTGTTTCTATTCTGAATTTACAGGGGATGAAGTTTCAAAAGGACCTTTGGTTCATCTGGCTGATATGTTTCCTGGAAATAGAGCTAGTCACAACTTCAGAGAGTGAATCTGCAGTAGTTACTTTGCCAGGGAAAACATTTTAGCCTTCAGTTGTTTTTATAAATAAACACAAGGTTTGATTCACCAGTCCACCTACACTCTGTTTTGTCAATGGAGTTACAACAGAACAGAACTGGTTTTATGAAGGGAGATTCATGCTCGTTATAGTCTATTAGTAAGTAATGCATTTTTTCTAGTCCTTCCACCTAAGAAAATTCTTTATTTTGGGGTCTTATTCATTCTTCCTTGCCCCCTTCACTCCAGTATGCTCCCCATATCAGCTTGGATAAGAGTAGAGGTTTGTACCTTAGCAAAAGCAATGGGTCACACATCTCCCCAAATCCATCAGACCAGCTGAGACCCACCCTGTGTTTCTTAGTAGGAAGCATCTGCATGGGCTGTTCAGGCTTTATCTTTTCCCTTAAAGGTGCAAGGAAATTCCCAGTGGGATTATAATACCATCTAAACTAATTAGGTGCCTAATTCTCGCAGATGTAGAAGAAGCAACAGACCCCTGAGCTCCCTACCCTCAGTCCTGTTTGGTGCTTATCTGCACTAGCTTCTTCTGCTAACCTGGCTTGCTGTGACTCTCATGCTACCAAACCCCTGCAGCCCCTTGGCAGGGACCAGGCTTTCAGAAAACCCTCTGTGAACATCAGCCATAATAAAAAATCATTTGCATCATCCTTGGCTGTGCCTCTTTAGGTTAAACCTCTGAAACATTTTATTTATGAGCTTTTAAATTTTATTTTATGTTGTCCTTCAGTTAAACAACACCCAAGAGTATATGAAAACGATGGCTATTCTGGAGATGATGGATGAGGCTCCCCACTCTTCCCCACCAGTTGCAGCCCATGAGTCATTTGCTAATTTACTCAGCTAAAATTGACAGACAATTACCAGGCATTTCATCACAGGCAACCAGACATTTTTTCAGAGCTTGCTGTCTATCTTCTGATAGCAATGACTACAAAAACTTTTGCCTGCAACATTCTCTCTCAAATCTTTAACATTTTGTCATGCTGTCATGCTATGAAGGTTCGATAGCAACGACTGAGACAGTAATATAATAATAATAAAAAAGATGTTTATTTCCTCACACAAGTTCTTGGATTMGTAACATCCATTAAAATAATGCGATTACTAATTTAGGAAGGATAACACAAAACCATCAGTTACTAATTTAGAAAGGATAACCTGAAACCGTCGATTACTGCGTTATTAATTGGAAGCACTGCTTATCCCTACTTGAAAGCTTTCTTGTTCACTCTCCTAGTGAGAGGVCTCYCARCCTCGRGGAGTTACCTTAACCCAGCGTCCCAGGAAAAGGGGAGGGGGGGGAATACTCACGGTCCAGCCGGAGAGGATGGTCAGGGCACGTTCCCGTCCCTGCTCAAACTCTCCTAGCTCCTAGGCCTCTTTTTATACGGCTGGGGCTCTGGGCAAACACTGCTTTTGCTGACTTTTGCGAGTTTCACAATCACAGGACTGTCTGTTTGTCTGCTTGGGGGGACCCTGCTAGCGAGGCAAGACCACAGCACCTCCGTATTGCTTCTCCCCTCCCCGGGGGTCCGTGCAGATTCCAGGTGGCAGACTTCACTTCTCCAGTCTTGTTAATCATTCCGCAGCCTTGCGCATATCAGTCCTTGCGCATATCGGTTGGTAGACGACTTTAGTCCTGTTAACTCCTCTGTTCAACAGCTTTGTGCACGTCAGCTCTTGTGCTATCAGTTCTTCTGCATATCAATTGACAAACTTCAGTCCTGTTAACTCTTCACTCGCCCGTCACATTTTATCTCTGTTGCTTTGAATTTTTGTTCTCTTTCCTCTCTTAGGGTTAAATTCATTTAAATATAATATAACACAACATAGCACATCTTGCATCTTTGCTGCTCTATTACTTCTGTATTTCCTGCTTTACAGCACATTAACAATTCAGGAACTACTGTGTTCACGCTTTCACTGAAATATTAGAATAAATTGCACTATTGGTGGGTATTTACTTTTTTAAAGGATTTTTGTAAATGGAACTCAGTGGATCTCCCAATTGCTTCTTCATTACAGATTATGATTTTTAATATAAATTTATCACTTACAGTTTAATGCTATGTCTAACAAAAACCCTAAAGCCTTCCCCTACCACCCTGCCCTTTGGCTGCACTCTCAGCTTCTCTAGAAAGAGTTTATACCGTTTTGCTGGATGGCGTGTCTCTGAAGTCAGACAACGCAAATACTGGAGGATTTATTCCTCATGTAAAGAAGTCCTTGGTTGGTTGAGACCTGCAGTGCAGACCTCCTCAGTGTGCCTGGTGCTAAGAGCACCCCTATGCTCAGTAGCTTCCAGTTGTTTGAGCAACCCCAGCAGGTCCTGCCTGATGCTGACGGAGAACGCCTGCTCCTCCGGCTCAGGCATTAGTGCTGTTCTTAGCTAGCAACGAGGTGAACAAGTGCTTGGCCAGGATCACGGCCGGGTAAGCTACCTCCAGGAGCAAGCGTACCCTGCTTTTTTAACTCCTTGGCATCTCTGCTCTGACAACCAGGAAGGGTCCTGCTCATGAGACTGGCTCCTGCGTGAGCTGGGCTCATGTTGCAAAGACTTGCAAAGAAATGATAGTTTCTGACAAGCTTCAGAAACAGCTGCCCTGAGCAAAGCTTGAAAAAGGAGCCTATATAAGCAGGGCCCTCGATGCAAGGAAAGGACTTTTCTTTTCCTAGTAACTGGCCACAGAAAGCTTTCTAGGGCCACTCTAATACAAATAGCAGACAATAAATGGCACATGAGCATATATAACAAAGGATGTGGGAGATTTCACACTCATTCAGAAACTCCTCATTCATCCAGACCCAGGCCTTATAGGGTCTTACAAGAGACCCAATAGCACTCCTAAAGCTAGGTGGAAAAGGGAGTGAAGATGTCAAAGCCAAGAGACCCTACACGATGTGCAACCTTGCTTCTTTTCTAGCCACGTTTAAACAAGTCAAATATGCAACTAAGCACAGCCAGGAAACAACTTCATATACACTGCGTCTTATACCCAGAAATTACCTTGCAGAAGTAAGGGCTTATCCATAAAGTGTTTCCTCACTCCAACTTCCAAAACTTTATAAAACTCCATTTGCTACTTAAACTAACTGGCAGATGATTAATTCCTCTCCCTCCACCCATAATTCCAAAGTGGGGACTGGTTCATTCTCATAAAGTATTGATGTCACAAGCATTTATTGCTACACTAATCAGAGGAGGAAAGGTTACTGGCTATGTATGTGCACATTCATATGTATGACTTCTGCCTACTCTTTGCATCTCCCCCTTTGATTCGCCAACACATCAAAAGGCTCGTGCAGGCCCTCGCTGAGCAGCTGCCCGCAGCAAGGAGGCAGTCCAAGGTGCTCGGCCATCTTATCACAATGGCCCAGCAAAGGCAGGTGGTCTTCCCAGCTGGGCTTTCTGAAAAAGACTGCGTAAAAATGATTGTTTAAATTTCAGTGCTCCCAGGAAAACGTTGAACCCTTCCTTTAATGTGTCCCATTTTTTTAGCGCAGCGTCTCAGACTGGTGAGTGGTGCCAATCCTCTATTATTTATTTTTTACAGGCTCGGAGCTCTTGTCTTCCTGCTGAGCACAAGGGGTGGGCAAGGGTGGTGGACAGGGACCTGTTTACATCCCCCTGGTTCTGCATGAGCCAAATCTGGGCACGGCTTAAAGATGCCAAAGGAGCCGCTCAAACTTACAGCAAGGGCAGATAGTCTCGRTGGATTTCTGCCCCACTTCACCTTCATTTGCCCCGTATGTTTGGGGGGCTTTTGAGACACACACTACTGGGAACGTCCTTGTCTCTCCTGACCAGAAATGGGCCTCTTTGTCAAGCCAGAGCATGACAGTCCTTGAACATGACAAATCCACCAGACTCATCTCATTTTGTGGACATCCTACCAAATACAGCCACCAAGATGGTGGGGAGAGGGGAACAGGAGAGCTTGATTTCTCCATGGTTAGTGCTGGCTAGTGCAAATCACCCTTTCACATTTTGTGGTCCAATGCAACCAGCTGGCTGCCCCAGMCAGGTAGGGCCACATCCCTTTCTGACCCTTTTTATTTTTGAAGCCTTTTTTCATCTTTATTGGGCTGAGTAGTTGGGTCAGTTCCACAAGAAATGTTGCTGATCCTGGCAGATGTGAAGTGGGAGTGTGACTGCACTCTAGGGTGAAAATAAACCTTGCCTTGATAAATATAAAATGATGAAAGGAAAAAAAACACAATCCCGTGAATTCGGGGACTGGCATTTATCCGAAACTGATACTCTTGGAACCAGTGTTATACCCACCAGTGATCAAATGCAGCAAGTATGTGACTGTGCGTTATCGAAACAGAAAAATCCTTTTTTATTTCAAAAAGCTCCATTCATTATAATGGCCTACTCTAAAGGCCCCAGGGATCAAAAACAAGTTTTTACTGAGTTTAATGAAGGGAAGGCAGAGTCACTGATGGCTTTGTGATGATGTTTTTTCGATTTGCCATAATAAATTCAGAGAAACAATTAATTTCACTCTGCAGGAGCAAAATGTATCCATTGATTGACATGGCTGACTTTGAATGCACTCTCACTATGGTCAGAATTGGTTCCATTATTAGTAACACTAATAAAAATCAAGGGTATAAAGCAGAGACATAAAGATCAGTACTTTTTTAGGAAGCAGACATGACAACAAATGTATGGAAAAAAACTTACCAGATGGAGTTCAGAACTACCAGAAATAAATGATTGTTTCAACTCCTGTAGAAAAATGTTACCATATTTAATGAAAAAGAACAGCTTTTCAGTATTTGGGGGAAAACATGCAATACTATCCAATAATATATCTATCCTCAGTATAAAATTCTATGAGGTAATTAAGAAATAGATGGAAACATTAATACTACCACCTTCAGCAGAGGTTTTATGTATTAATATGGCCTTTAATTTTAAGAACAGTTCTATACAATAGGGCTTTTTTAAGGACAGCCCTCCACACTAGTAGCTATAGGCCTGACTTCGTGCCCGTTCAGGTGACTCTCTTTATTACAGCAAGTTTCTCCCAACTTCTGACCTGAGGGGGTGGCTTCCTAAAACAGGGCTGTTAGAAGGACTGTTCTTTTTAGTTCTCCTTTATCTGTACTTCCCCAGCTGACTGTACAATATTGGAGTCAAATGCTGTTTGTAAAAAAGGAAAAAAAGAGAGCAGAAGCCTATTTAGAAGCGTCAGAAACACCCAAGCTCCTTAAGCGCTGTGTCTGTACCAACACCAGCCCCATCTTTCCTCACTGACCCATTAACATTTAAAAAGTTTTCACTGTGTCCTTTCCAAATGTCACAACATGGCTCTAATTTTGGCTTTGATCACAAGTTACCCCGAGCTGCCATTTAAGGATGCTGCAAAATCAATCCCCACACCAAGCAGGCCCAGCTCAGCACAGCTAAGACACAAGGGGATATTATACACAGCAGCGGCTTTGTAGCACAGCAGATAGACCATCACCTGGTTTCCCCAGGTACACCTGGGTCCAGAGGCCTTCACTGAAGATGGTAGGGTTTTTAGACATTTGCAGTGCATGGAGGTGACAGCTGCTTATTCTGGGACAGATTGGTGAACCCCCACTTTTAACTAAAGGGGTCTGGCCAATAAATCTTGCAAGGATCTCACAGAGCATTTCTTCCCTCAAAGCACTGTCTTGAGATGTTTACTCTCAGGGAAGTTGGATCCTGATGGGAAGAAAGAATAAGACAAAGTCTTTGGATGCACAGGTAGCAATTCTAATTAAGCAGGGCACTTGCTAGCAACAAAAAAAAATAACCAAGAAAATTTAAGACGTCTTTTAAGAATGTACTCGGCAGTGCAATTTCCTGCTAACTGATGCAGTAAAATGTTTTCAACATTAAGCTTTGAAAAAAGCCATAATTTACTACCAGTTTATTACCTGTTGTTTTGTGTTATGTTACACAGTATGTAGAGAAGTCACTCATTCACCATGCCAGAGTATCAAAAAAGCATGAATCATCTGGTTTTTGCTTGCATGCTGATAAGCCTCTTGCTCATCCTTCTCACAAGGGTAGAAGGGATATTTTTGCACAATGCAAAATTAGACCGTGTGCTCAAATGTCCACCTCTCATCTAGTGCTAAGAAGAGGCCTGGCAGTGGTACAAGGTGTAACAAATGAAGAATATATGCATGGAAGTAGAGAAGATGCAGGGAGCAGTAAGCATCATTACCTTGCCTACACAGCTCCTGAAGTAAAATGGCACCCATGGTGCAAGCACGGTCCATGCAGGGCCAGGATACAGTACCGGACCAGGGTGACTTCACAGAGATCACCTCCTTAGGTGTCACCACACTTTTTTCTCTACTTTGTTTTTTGTCCCCGCTTGATTCTTTTGCACTGCTGAGTCTCCCTAGGTCATATTGCGTGTCTGAGGTTCATGAAAAGGTTGCGCGGTCACTGGGGCAAAGCCCGGCATGAAGAGCTTTCATCTGTTGCATTGCAGCGGCACCACTTATGGAGCAGGCCAGAAAGTCGAGCTCTTCCAGAGCCAGAAATCTTGTTATGTCGATTGCTCACATATAAGTCTACATCTTACCAAAGAGCTGCTAGGAAATTCCCTGGGGTTCATCCCCTGTTCCTTGGTGCAGTCACGTACGGACCAACTTACCCTCTCAAGTGACTAAAAATCTTTTCATTAACTTCAGGTGGAGCTGGGAAGAGGCCACCGTCCTCAGTGACTGCAGCAGATGCCAGCACAGATTTGGGCTTCCAGGCCACAACAACAGGTTGGAAATCAGCTGTGCAGAACAAGGAAAGGACGAGCAGCGTGATCCCTGCTGGCATGGGGTGGGTGGCCTGGGGGCAGTGATTGGCAGCCTGGGGGCAATGTGCTCCCCAGCTGGCAGAGGTCACACGCACGCAGCGCTTCGCAGACACAGGAGAAGGCACTCATGACAGGCAGGAAGATAACCCGGAGGAATCAAGGCAGCGACAGAAGGAAACAAACATTGCAAGGTTGCAGGCTACCGCAGTGAGCGTGGCTGAGGATCCGTTATACTCCCAGGGAAGCTATTTTTAGGAGAACAAGAGACTGAAGAGACAGTCAAATATATTTCAGAGCTGCATCATAGCATCAGAGCCAATTGATTCAGAAAATGGATTATACACAGCATTGTGTTTATATCCATTTGTTTCCCATGCTGCACCTTGAAAAGATTAGACCCACTGCAAAAACACAAGTATCATCAATATGACCAAAAGTTACTGATAAAAATCAATTCAGGAAAGAAAAATAGAAACATACTGTGCCAGGTCCTAAGCGTTTCTTTGCAGCGCTCTGAGCTGACATGGTCAGAGCTCAGGGTTTCTCAGGTTGCTGCAGGAGCACCTGTAAAGCTTGTCTTCTTCTAGGCAAAAGATACTGCATTATAGAGCCATTTGACTTAGTGCAGGAGTTTCTGGGGTTTTAATAACTAAAATAACAACAAATCTTAAATTCCAAACTGTACTTTCTCCTCAGACTTTACTATCCCTGTATGTCTTCCGCTAAGCTGTTTTCTCTTCTTTGGTTGAGCTGTCTGTGCTCAGAAAGGTGATCCAATCCAGCTCCTACCTTGGCAGTGAGTAACAGCTCCACTTCTTCTGTGGCACTACAATAATTACTCTCTACCTTCATGTAGTCTTTGGCATCAGAAGTGTCCCTCATTTATGGTCCAAAAATCTGTCATTCCAGTACATGATGGCAACACTTTTATTCCGGGACAAACAGACCTTGTCCCTCACCCTGCCATGCTGCCATCAGGATCAATAACCTGACTCCTTCAGCCTGCACATCACAGCTGTGGTGCCTTCGCTGCTCCTTCCCATAGCAGCTCTGCACCTCACGCAGCACCGCACTTGCCACAGGAACATTTGTAGGTTTTGTATGTAACAAGGCAGGGCAGAGCAGAAGAGATGAGCCACGCTCTACATATGGCCAAAAAGATCTCACAGAGCGTCTGCATACCTAGACTTCCTTCTCCTTGCCACTGTGAGCTGAGAAAGAAAGCCCCACTATATCTGTCCATCTCTGTCCTACACACCTTCACCAAGAAACCTCTGATTTATTCACGTTCCTCCTCATTATTTTCTGTTATTTTCTTTCCCTGACTAAATAAAGTAAGCATTATAATGCAAAAGGATCCTGGGGTTATGACAATCATGATCGGGGTTATGACAATCCACCCTGAAATTGCAACTTAGATTAGTTCAGGCCATTCACAGATTTCTTAGCTCCTTTCCCATTGCTCTAGTTCTCTACCTAATGCCTTCACATTATGTTTTCATCCCGCCACACACAATTGCTTTGCATTCCCTGGGAGCTTGATTTAGGCCCCATGTAATATTCAGAAAGTCGAGACCCCTTTGAAATCCTCCATCTGGACTCCGCAGTAAGTACATTTTCCTGCAGGACTTTGTACTAAGTACATTTCTCAGCAGGACTTAAATGTTATTGCTATTTACAGAGCAACCACACTGTAGAGGGCTTTTACAAGTGACTGAGGACAAAAATATACCTACCCTGAAGTGTTTACAAGTTTAAGTAGGAAGAGAATAACTGTCTGAAGAATTCAGCTGAGATTTCCCAGAGGAAACCGATGTCCCCTGGGACAAGACATTTTGTGTGCTTCAAAGAGACAGGTGGACTGCTGTACTCAATTAACCTATGAGATCCTTTATACCACGTCTTCCCAGGCTACTCAGATATGCTCTGCAGGCCTGAAATCCCAGCCCACCCCTTGGCTGCTCCCATCATCACTTTGGTCACTGCAGACAAATTGCAGGGAGGGGGAATCACGGCACTTCCAAGGGCTAGCTCCAGCCCCCCTACTTTGCAGGACAGGCCTGTATAGGGACATTGAAAGCACTTTCAGTCATGGCAGGCACAGCACCCATTCGGACTTCTTTTTCTGCTTCTCCCAATTCTACAGCCTAAATTGCAACTCGTTTCCTCTCTTCCGTTCCTCTGAAAAGAAACCTAGCAATCATCTTAACAATGGCTCTTCCTATTTTTGATGAGCCTGTGGAGAAAGCTAATCTGCAGAACTAATGAAAACCCAGCACCCAGGCAGAACAGTTCCTCCACGTTTTTAAATATGAACCGTATTCTGATTAATGCAAGTCAATCCATCCACAGAACGACACGGGGGTGCTGAACCACACTGATCAAGCCAATGTGCAGCAGCTGTCTTCCTGTTATTTTCACCTCTTTAAAGCCTCCCACTACCTCTCTCCCAGACACTCATTTGAACTCTGCTTAATTCACGAATTTAAAAGGAAAAAAAAATGGACTTAGATTGAGCCTATAAATAATTCACAGCCAGTTTGAACAGGGGTGAAAATCAGAGAGAGTGAATCTCTGGTCTCCATATTTTAAACTGCAATCTTCTGTCAGGAGAGGGTGAAACAATTTTGGGGGGGTGGTAGAGAGGGGAGAGGAAGGTGGACCAGTGTGATGAAACCAGTTCACCCTTCACTAAAAATGGAGTGGCACATGTCTGGGGCCAGAAATCTTATAAATATTTTAGTGTCCTCAAGTAATTCACAGTGGACCAGACTGCCATCCAGTCCCATGCTATGTAATAAAACAGCTCTGTTTGGGATGGGCATCATGCTCTGCTCCCATGAGAGGAAAACCAGCAGCTCTCCAGTGGCAAAGAAGCTGGTGCTGTTTCTTGAAACAAGATGTTGGGAGACTGAACACAGCTTGGAGCTTGGCAGCTCAGAGGTGACAGGTGATCTAGGGACTGGCATAGAAAATTATAAGTTATCAGCAACTTTTTGGAGCCATATCTCATGGGATCTAGTAAAAAAAAAAAATCATACAACTGAGACAAGATTTTTGAATCAACCTAAGTCTTGAGAGATGAACAAAATCGCCCTGGAAAACAGCTGTGCTGACAGTAGTTTGCAAGAGGAGACTGATTAGTTTTCTTGTGACTTCTGTGGGTGTAAAATCCCTATGAGCTGCCCCAGCCTATGTAAGCCTCCTCGCTGCCCACAGCAGCTGGTCGCATTGGACTATGTTGCAGCCAGAGCCTGGCTGAGGAAGAACAAGATGAACAACTGAGGATGGAGCCCACCAAAATATACAGGTCTATCTAGTGCTGCTAAATATCACTGGCAAAAATAAAGCTAACTTTAAGGTTGGGTTTTTGTTTGAAAACATTATTACAGCCACATGGGTTGCTCCAGCATGAAACACAGCTAGTGATGAAACTATGGCTATAGTCAGGAACTGTGAGATAGGCTTGCTGGGGATGTGAAATGCACAGCAAGGATTTTGATAGCACATTTCATTAATTCAAAAAAAAATTCCTATCCTTTCTGAACATGCAGTAGAACAAAAATGTGTGTCGTTTTTAAAGTTTTCTTTTCAGCTGTTTCAAAGACATGAAGATCAACTCTTCTGGCCTATACTTGACATACAGACAGCCTAGGGTTATTTTCAAAAAGTCACAGAAATGTTGGCTGGAAGGGACCTCTCAAGGTGATCTAGTCCAACCTCCCAGTCAAAATAGGGCTACCACCAACCTCTATGACTTCATCTACCTAGCCAAGTCTTGAAAACCACTGAGAAAACTAGGAAGGTGCTAAACCACACTGATGCCAATGTGCAGCAGTTGCTTGCCTGTCGTGTGCCCCTCTCCATAACTCTCCCTCAGAAACACATCTGAATTTTACTTAATCTGCATCCTCTTTGGGTAACCTCCTCCAGTGCTGCCCTACCCACCTAGTGAAAAAGCTCTTCCTGATGTCCCTCCTGAACATCGCAAGCCATAATTTGTGGACATTATTCCAACTCACATATAGATATGAAGTACTGAATGCAAAGATATAACTCCCAGAGTAGGTCAGAGCTTTTTTTTTTTTTTTTTTTTTTTAAGTGCCTTAAATTTTTAAGTTCTTATATCTAAATTTTAGGCACCTAAAGTAGCCAAATACTTTGAAACACCTAACCAATGAGATCACCATAGTTAGAAAATAAGCAAAATTGAATTTGGGAGACTAAATTTAGGGGCTAATTTTTTTTAATTTTGGTCATTGCAATCAGAACATGAAGTATAGCCAGGTTCTTCATTTTTACTTAAGCTCACTTTCTGTTTCACATCGTCCAGTCTTTTCATTCTGATGGTTTGTTTCATTGACCTTGAAGCTGATATGGGTTTAACTTGAATTTTTTTTTAGATCTCAGGTCCTGCCAGAGGAAAACTTGCCTTAGTTTCTTTGAGCCTCTTCTGACAGGAGATGCCAGAAATAATGACCTGTTGCCTAATGCAGCACAAACTCCTAATTGCAGAGTCAAGAACATTTCCCGAATTGCTAGCGTCACTGACAGATCTTCTCTTCTCACGTTCCAGTGCATCGTCCAAAGGGAATTCATTTACTGTCTGTCATTCTTACACTGAGTGGTAATAGTAATAACAGTGAAAAATAATCTATCTCCAGCCCTGGAAGCATGTTTGTTCAGCTTTGCATGTCTTTACCATAACCCTCTGATTTTTGAGCATGTCAGTAGAAAGCGAAAGATGCACTCAAAGCCAGTGAATGCAATATAGTATCCTGCCTCCTCGTTCTCTCCTCTCCTATGTCAGCGTCTTTCCAGCCTTTGCCAGAGTTGGTGGCTATGCACTGGATTGCCAAGGACCGGGAAAAGGCAGCTTTTCTGTAGGAGCCACCAGCCTTTGGGGTCCCTCTTCCTGAAGAGCAGTTCAGCTCAGGTCGCTCATTAGACAGAGGCCTGGCTGACCCAGGAGAGAGGTGCAGTGCCGCTCTTTTCTCTCTTGCTGAGATCATTAGCTCTTCAAGGCAAAGACCACCTCAGGTGGACAGCAATGACAGCAAAGGAGAGGGCCACTTTGCAACTGGACCCTCCAAGGGCTTTGGTCACATACACAGCACTTGTTATTGTTGTTACTATAGCTATTATTAATGATAATAAGTCAAAATACTAGACCCTGAATAAGAATTTCCAGAGATGTGCTTCAATAAGCAGTGAGCAGATAAATCACAATTAACTTTAAAGGCAGAGGTATCATCATCTGTATAAGGAAAGCTCATTCAATCTAAGCAACAAAAGCCATATAAAAAGCAAAGGTCTGAAAGTACAAGGCCACCTTATCCACCTTGTGCTGAGCTTTAAATAGATAGTGACATGTGTGGGACTGCAGGAAAAAAAAGTGTGGTCAACCCACAGTGAAGAGGGGTGAATCATTAAGATTCGTCATGACAACAAAACTCTCAAATAGAGCTTTTCTCTTGTTCTCTCATTTCTTGGCTTGGAGACTTGTGGTGCTGCGGGTCTAGGACTGGCTGCAAGTTGTATTTAACRAGGTATTTTGTACGCTGTTCATGTGAATATGAGACTAACTAAAGACAGTGAGAAGCTGCTGTTTCTTTTTTTAAAGAAAAAAAAGTCATTATTAACTTATTTTTGCTTTCTGGTTCTTTCGAAAGTCCAGTAAATCTCTTCGTATAAGTCTACAGTAGCTCCAACGATATGGTTTTGCTATGGCATCAGCAAAAATCTATTAGCTTTTCCTTCTGTAAATGAGGCAGCACCACTGATGGCTCCACTGAAGGAATTTGGGGTCCAAGGCACTAATACAGGCAACTGCACAGATTATATGGGGCGAGTCTTTCTGTCCACGCGCACAGGGAGCACAGGGCCCTCTCGGCCTGGATCTACTGCGCATCCTGAGGCACTCTCCCTCTCCAGCTCAGATGTCAGGCACTTCAGTAGGACACCACGTGGGAATGGCTAAAATGATTTGATTGCCTCCTACCTGTACGTTCAATGGACCCAGTGAATGAAACCGTACTTGGCTGGTGTGATTTCCCAGAAACCCTCAAGACAACCTGCGGGGTAGTGGGAGTGTTTCCTGGGCTGCGAGGAACGCGAAATTGGGCTAAGCTCAGGGAAGACTTTTCAGCACGACTCAGCACTGTTCTCCTTTGGCTCTCCATAAAGTCAATACCTGGCAGCAGCCTTGCTGCAAGGGCAGTGCAGCTAAAACCAGCTCCTGTAAGTCCCACCTGAATCATCACATGCTAAAGCACTGCGCAAGAGGCAATTCATCATGAAAGGTAAAATTTAGGTGAGGAAAATTTTCCAGTAGGAACTTGGTTTCCCGGTGTCACTGCCAGCAGTACACAGCCCGTAATTAGATGATCTAAAATTTTTCACACTGAAGAATAATTCATTCTGACTTTCTGGATCGTAATTTTAAGTCCCATAGGACTCGCTTGGTTTTCTTTCCTTGCAGTCTGTGCTACTGGAACTCATTTGAAAACTGCGCTATATCTCAGCCTCCAAACGAGAGCTGAATTGAATTTATCCATGAAAAGTACATACATAAGGTCTTCCTGCTTCTGTTAGTAATGCATTATCAGCAAGATAAGTTTTTTCTTTCTTTCTTATAAAGAGCTGCATGATTTATAGATGGGTGATCTTATTGAAAAGCCAAGCACCTGAGCTCTCAGTTCAATTCAATGCTGTAGCTTGAAGTGTTTTGCAGTTAATACGTTGAAACTTAATGGCGGGCATTACTGAAGGAAGGTAGGAATGTATCAAATCTTTTAACACTGGAGTTAGGTAATTTTCCAGGATGCAAATAGAGCTTTTTTAGCCCCCCCTCCCCCCCCAGCCTGAATTTAACTGAGCTTCTCTATTGCTCATGCACTTTTAGGGGCATAATTAATGTCATTTAGGGAAGTGATTTCTCCCAGGCACTCAGCATCAGCTTCCCTGTGTCCCCATGGGAATTGCTGGGAGTTTCACCAGTGACACAGAAGCAGAACAGCGCTCAGCGCTTCCCTGAGACGCGGCACGCAGATGCCCGTATCGTGCATTGTATCTGCAAAATGAGACCCCCCAGGTAAACCTACAAACCAGCAAACTGGTTTGAACAGATTTCTAAAACTTGATTTAAGGTCCTTAGTTTCACCACATCGGCAAAGCCCTCAGAGCTCCTCAGGCCAGAGTTAAATTTAAGTCCAAACGCCTCAGTGTGCTAGGGTACCCCCAGAATACAAGGAAGGGATGCAATATTTGGGCCTATGGGGCTCACCAGATGCGGCAAGGCAGGGCTCACTTTCGAGGCTGCAGGGACAACCGTGCTGTGACCTCCCTGTGACACCCTCCTTGGCAGTGTGAGGGACACCCCTTCTCTGGAGCTAGCAGCACACGCTGTCCTTGCAGTCCTTGCAATACCAGCAGCGTCTTATGGTCCCTGCTTTCCCAGTCCCCCAGGTAGAGCACTCCCCTGGCAAAGCCTGCCCTCCGCTTGGTGTTCATTTCCTGTCGCTCTGGAGACCATTCGCCTCCGTTCACCCATTTTACGCTGGTTCCCTTGGGTCAGGCTTTGCAGCTGGACAAGCAGAAGATGTGTATTTCTATATACAGGAATGGAAAAAAAAAAAAAAAACATGTGGCTTTGCACTGAAATGATGTGAAATTAGGAATTGTATCTACAAGGTAGACTTCAGTTAACTTCGACATTTTGGTTGCTTAATCTGTGAACCTGTAAAATTTGGAGCTAGATTTGATGGAATCTGATCGCCAGCCTGGAAGCTACATAGCCTTGGGGGATTGTAAAGTTCCCTTTTGAATACTCCCACTCCCAGCCACACCTGCCAGAGCTGATCAGGGTTTACAGACCTGGCTGGCAGTTACAGTGAGATACCGAGAAGAAAAAAAAAAAAAGACGAGAAAGAAGAAAAGAAAAAAACTCAGGTGTTAGTAAGATATTATCAGCTTCCTGGCACCTTTTAGGCTTTTGTCTGTCAGCAGCACTCTGGAAACGTTCACATAATCTGCACTGCGTAAGACCTGCTAGGAAGTCACAGGTGTGATCAGTCACAGAGGCTGTCAGACACCTCTTAAAATCCAAGTGAAACTATCAAACTATCAGCTGCAAAACCTGACATAGCACAGACATCAAACACCGGAGGTATAATTACACCTAGGCCTGATTCTGCATTCCTTCCACACTCAAAAACTTCATTGTAGCTAATTTGGGGTAAGTATGAGATGCAGAATGAAGTGTTTCCTTTATCAGGCTCCCTTCATGTAACTTCTTCTTCCTCCGTCCATCTAATGCATTGCACCTTATTTCTCTATTTCTAGCTGGCTGCTATGACAAGTTTACTGGCCATAACACGCCAGCAGTAATTCAGTATATTATCAGACAATTGACATCCACTGCTACCGGRAGACAAATGAGAGTTAAAGCCTCGCTGCGGGCTACGGACAGGCGCTTTCCTCAGGACAGAAGTCGGTGCCTGGATCCTCGACTGAAGATTACATGCCTGAACTTCTGTTTTCCAGAGGGTTACTTACCTTCTCGCAGTGGTTAAAGCAGGCTCACCGAGGGCATGGGGCATCTTTATTTCCTGCTCTTTCTCAGGCCTTGCCCTTCCTAATATTTTTTGCACTAGATCCTATCAGGTTGCTCTCTTAAGTGACTCCCAGCCGGACCCTTTCAACACTGTCTTCATAGCTGCAGACGCTTCCTAGATTTGCTACTCACATCCATCCTGGCCTTCCCATCCCTCCCCCTGCTCCCACCRACCTGCAGCCCAAAGCCACCTTTCTCTCCCGCCAGCCGAAGTGTTACTCTGCAAACTCCTCTCCTGGGCACCTGGTGCAAGGCTCTCTCCATCAGGTTGTGCATCTCCTTCCTCTGTCACTTATCACCACATCGTTCCCCTGGTGCCTACGTGTCTGGGTTCCTCGCACGACTTTGCTTGCAGGCTCAGCCCAGACCTTTCTCCCCTCTCCAGCCTTTGTTTCTCTCTCTTCTTGCCCTCAGATTTCAGTTGCGCTGCCCTCAGTGCAGCACAACGGCAACAACCTGCCCAGTCCTCAGCTGCCCGGGGTTCACACTCTCCTCCTTCCAACCTGTTTCTGGAGCTGTCCCTGCTTCTCCAGTACCTCACAAAACACTTTTCCAATGGCTTGTTTCATCTAAATTTGACAGGCTGTAGGACAGGAGATAAACCTTGTAGTTTACCAAGATCTCACAAAGGCATGCTCCATCGAAGCCACTACTTACCAGCATAAACTCAGACACATGTAACAGTACTTGCAACAGCAGAATCTGTGGCTGTAAAAATATTTCATAAACTAAGCATTGTGTGCTAATAATCCATTAGGTTTCCTAAATGTGAATAAATAGAGGAGCTACTTGTACATTTGTAAAACAGCAACTATTTTAACATTGATGTTTAATAACTATGAAATTGTTTTGTTGAAATCTCTCTGCTTGCAAACAAGCAATTATTTTAAATAATCTACAATAAATCTCATTAAGTGATTAAGAGAAAACGGCTGCTTAAACCATTAGCTTCAATGAGAATAGATGACGCCACCTGATTTTACTTCTGATACAGGCTGTGTTTCAGACAAGAGCAAGCGTTGTGTTTACATCAAAGCAAACATTCTGGACATCAGTAAATATGATAGATCTGACTGCTGGGGATGAGTAATAAGGAAGAAGGCCAGTGCTTTTACTTACATGTCTACACCGCTGTTTCAAGACTCCATTTGATTTTTTTTTTCCCCCTTCAAAGGGTGAAGAGAACAGACTGCTTTGCCAACCGGAGCAGTTTCACTGAACTGTAAACAGGAGAGGCTTGAAAGCTTGTCACTGAATGTCCCCATCAGAAATGAGCAAACAGCAAGCACTGCAGGACAGGCACCTACACACACACACACACACACACACACACACACACACACACTATACATAGCACCATTTGGATTATTCGGCTGCTAACTCAGAGACGGTAAAATAAACCTTCATCAGGCAGACCGTTAGTGTACGTAAAGGGAGAACTTCACCATTGTAAGGAGAGCCACTGCACGAGGTACGGGGAAACACTTCTTGATTTTTCCATAGCATGAAAAGGCAAAGACTCCCCAAAATGCCTTCCACCCTGCGTGTGTCACTGGCATGGGCAAGTGCCCTCAGTACCTCCCACAACAGGCAAGCTTCAGCGTTTGCACCATATAATTGTCAAATAGCTTCATATGGCAAAGCTTGAAGCCTGCCACCGCTGCTGCTTGCTGCTACTCCGGGCTGGCCTTTGGACTCCGGACTGTGACCTTATGTAGCCAAGCCTGGGCAGGAAAGAGCAGAAGGGCATTTCATGGCATCTGCTCTGTGGGGGCGATAGAGCAGTTTAGAAATCAAATGGCAATTTCACAGAAAATGATTGATTTTCTCTTTAAAGTGGCATACAGGGAAAGAAGTTCTCCGTTGACCTGTGATCAATGGAAATGGAAGATGACAGAGGAGAAATCAGATCTGCTTTTCTGTTATTTCTCCTTATGCAGTTTAAACTTTCAGGCCAAATAAAGGAAAATTTCAGGCTGGCTTAAAGAAGAACATGGAAGATCCAGAGGAAAATCTTCCTGAGGACACAGAGGAGCTGCAGTTTGAGGACAAACCAGCAGACAAAGGTGGATCCCTTGGTAATTACAGAGAAAGGTACAGTCAAGTTAAACTACGTGCACTGTGGGGTAAATCTCTCACCACATAATGCCAAATTCTCTAATGCATATTTTCTGTGATGTTGGGCAGATGCATTCAACCTCTTTACAAGACTGAGGCACCAAAACTGTAATTCATACTGTGAGTTTATTGCTGCATGGAGCAACAACGCTTTTTTTTTTTTTCAGGCAGGAAGTGGCAAGAATTTGTGAAATACTGTTTTCAGAGAAGTCATATGCAGAAAAACCTCTGCTCCAGCAAACATTACTGCCTTCCATCCTGATCCTCTGGAAATAAAAAGAAGAAAGTTCTGTAAACTGACTGTGTCTTCCCTAAGATAGATGAATCATATTGCTTTTCAATAGAGCAGCAGGTTGCCAAGGGACCCTGTTCAAGGTTATTGCTTTGAACACCTGAAAAAAACAAACAAACAAAAAAATCCCCCACATTTAAAGGTTTTCTGCTACTTAGAAAGAAAACAAGGAGGGGGGTGAAAACAGACAGATGAAAACTCAACTTAGCTGTCTGTAAGATTGTATTACCCAGGGAAATATGAAGCAAATTATATAGCACAATCTAAGTGAGATGAAATTGGTTTTAACGGAATTTTTGTTAACAACCTTCCCTTCCAATCCCACCGCCTCCCAGACCCCCAAAGCTGGATTCATCCAAGGTTTGACTTCAATATAAACAGCTTTTGCTAGAGGATTTTACCCACTGGAGTTTGAGACACAGCAGCAAGCACTACAGCGCAGAAGGCCAGATCTCCAGCATGTACCTCAATTAGATTACAGCAAATAATTCAAACCATTGCCTGCATTCACACTGGAAACTAAATCCACTTTCTCAGCCGATTGCCTCGTTTGGGCTCTATTTTAGTGCTCAAAGTTACTGCGATGAAAGCACCTATTAATTTAATCCAAAAAATCAAATTATTCACAAGCAGTGATTTTTAGTTCATCATGGGGAGTAGCTAAGCAGGAACTCTAATTCTACAAATGGGCCTTGGGTATTCAAACAGAGGTGAGTCTGCTAAAGCATATCAATATTTCCACTTAACCCACACCCCCTTCCCTAAGGTGAGGGGATAGATGTATGTAAAAGCCTACGGACAGAAAGGCTGGGGACTGAATTGGTGGGATACAGGGGAGCAGACAGTCACTTGCTATTTGCACAACCGCCCTCCCCAATTAGTATCACACACAGCTTTCTGGGTACTTGCTGAGGGGGGTTAGCAGGCTGTATTCATCTGGGGACTCTCAGTCTTATTGCTCCCCTTTACCGCCTGACGCCACACCTTGCTGCAACACACGCTACAACCCAGCCCCCAGAACAAACTGCCAGCTTTGTATGTGTGTGTTTTGCACACTTTGTCACACTTCAAACACAGCAGAGCTCTATAAATTGAAAATAATCCTGTTACTGGTGTGTTTTATTTGCATCATGAAGGCTACATGTAATTCACTTAAATTGTTCCACCTGAAACTGCACGCTTTCTGCAGAACCAATAAATACCCGAGACCAAGGTCAGCATTTTTGCATGCATTTTTACAGCTGTTAAGTGCCATCAGGTGTGTTATATAAATAAATCATGTTATGCTATGTGACACACTATGGTGTCTAACAGTGCAGAACAACTTGCTGCAGGTGAGCAATGCTCATTAAATGCAATTAATACGCAATATCTGTACACTGAAGGGCATAGGAGCTAATTATTAGAAGACACAGGATACAGGCAATGCTTATAATTGAGAAATAGAGGCATTTCCACATGAAAGTTCAAGGAGAAGTGGGACTGACATTAATCAGGAGAATGATCCAAGCCAAGTGAGATAGCTACGACCAAACAGCACTCACAAAATGAACAAATCACACCATTGTCCTCAGGTTTACTAGGACAGGAAATTGCCCTCGATTAGCCAGGAAATACAAAGCACCATAGGACTGGGCCAGCAGTTTCTTTTAAAAAACAGCTGCCTCGATTTAGTATGGGAGCCACAGGGAATGGTACTCTAGAGCTTACAGATAGGGGGTCAACCCTTCTCTGATGCCTTTGGCTGYTCCGCGCCAGGCCAGCAGCTCCAAAGCAGCAGAAATCCCGTTTCCCTGCTTGGGGACGGCAGGTTCACTGCAGCTCCGTCTTATCGAGGCAGCTGGATGGCACCAGGTCAGCCTTCCTCACGCTTTACCTTGTGAGCCAATCTTCCCCCAGCCATCTGAAGGCCTGATTCAGAGGAGCGTGGTTTTTGGAAGACTTGCCCAGCATATTACCTGTACAATTGTCTTTCCTATGCTGGGAGGTTTTATACAGCCAAAATCGTTACTGGGGTTTTGTCACTCGTTTCTCATTCCTCAATCAAGTGCTTTAATGGACATTTTCTATTTGATGCTGCCACACTTCACCATTTCATAGTTGTAGCTGATTATGAAACACTACATTAGCACAGGGGTTGAGAGCTAGCTTTTTAGAATTTAATACGAAACCCATCATTTTAGGAAAAACTCGGACCATGCCTGACCAAAACATGAAGTCCATATTGAGGGAGGATGGGGGAGGAAGCTGAAAATCTACATAAAATCTCCTGTCATCCCTTCGGCTTTCTAGAATAATATTTGTTACATGTTAACCAAATAAATCACATTTTTCCACATCAAGTCAAAACAGCAAAGGAAAATGTTTATCAATCTCACATAATGCTAGAGCAGTGATGTTTAAAAGTACAGATTCAAGGAAATAAACTCTCCTTGTTTATCATCAATGACTGCAATTAAGTTGTCAAGTGATGGTTGAGTGTTTTGATTTCCTCTTCCTGCTGTCATTTTACCTTCAACTTATATTGCATGCCTGCCACTGTTTATTCATCTACTGCTACACAACCACTGAGACTGGTTATTAATCAAGAATATTTATTTTTCAAAGCAGTCATGCTGTGAAGGCATGGATACAGCTTACGCTTAACCTTACATCACCCTCCAAAGCAGAGTGTTAATGATGTTAAAAACAACCCTTTTCCCCAAACCAGAACAGCCTGAGGAAGAGGTAACACATACTCCTGGATATGCAAACCCTAGCTTAGTGTGTACCTTGCCCAGAGCACTTATATTCACAAATACCTGCAGAAAATGGGCCAAATATGAAAGAACTGCTTGGAGTCAGCATTTCACCTCATCATTCACTCCGGGCAGCCCCAGGCACACTCAAATCCCCAGGAGATGCACTAGTCTACGTTAGTATTTTGCCAGAGAACATAAGCCTAGAAGAGCTGCATAACAAGTTTCCTGCTAAAACGGTAATAGAGGACACAACAAACCTACTTGCACTCACAGTTTTAAAAGCACTCATGCTTTTTGCTGGATCCCTCATGACTTTCGAGCATCACAGGGCAAAACGCCTCATGCTAGGGAAAGTACAGGCCCTTCTCCAGTGAAAGGACACAGACAGGGCCAAGAAGAGAGGCACAATTTTGAAGTATTATTTACTCCTGGAGAAGAGCAATGCTTTGTTTTCTCTTTGCGCTGAAACAGCTACACAATTCACAGCAGACCCCAACTCCTTTGATAGCTTTGCCACTTGTAGCAGAGCTACCAGCAATTTCCTTAGATAACAAAATAGACTGGAGCATTAGGTAGGATGCTGTCCTATGGGATTCAGGCTCCTAATAACATGTTCAGTTCCTCCTTCTTTGATAAGCAATCTAGAGGTAACAAGGAATAAAAGCTTTTTTGTTGCTGTGTGGACTTATGTTCCTCGACAGCTCTAAAATTTCAATACTCAGGCATAGCAACAAGATAAGACAGATACTCACTTGCAAGACAGTCCTTGGTTTATCCTTTCAGAGAAACAACCTTATCCCCTAACACAAGCTGTAGGCCCACCTGAGACAAGAGAACTTGATATTTGCCTGATTTTGTCTGCTGCTTTTTTCAACTTTAGCCATTGTCTCAGCACCTCTGATTTTGACAAGCCACAATTCCCTTTAGCCATGCTGTGGGAGCAAAGAATACTCAACTCTAGCGCTCTTGATAAGATCTAAAAAATACTTCTGTAAGCATCTTTAGCGTTTTCTAAAAGCAAACTTGTAGGTGGTCTTAAATCATTTGTGTCACTACACTTTTGAAGAATTTTGCTCCTTGAAATAAATTTAGCCTGTTCTTCTTTTGCATAAAGTCCCTTCATTAGTCAGAGGAAAGAGACAAGGCATGCACAGAAAATTAGATATGAAATATTGCAAGTCTTCTAAAGCCTGATGAAAGAACAGGTCTAATGAACGTGTATGTTCCAATCTAGGTTGCACTACTCTGAACTCACATCAACAGATCTTATGCATCTCACCCTGCATCTGCTCAACAGAAAATACTTACGTTCAGGAAGGATGCAAGTCTTTGCCTAGAGCTAAGAAAACCTGTGTCCTTAGTATCCAAGAATTCTTGATAACCAAAGACAGAAGAAGTCTCACCTGTACACTACAAGGAAAATAACACCAATACCTACCTTGTAAGAAGAAAAAAATCATATGGAAAAAAACCATGTGGCTCACATCCAGCATGCATTTCAAAAGTACAACTGCAGGGACTATGTGGCCTGCAATAGAAATTTTAAAGCTAGACAAATGAAAGGAAACATAACAACAGGAGGAAGGATCTTTTTTTTCAGTGGAAATTTTTTTGGTAGTTAATAAAGTACATCTGTACAGGGCAGCTGCTATATGAATACATTCACACTATTACAGCTGGTCACTGTAAAAGAAGTAAAGGTGCTAGTTATGCAATAGCCAGCTGGAGGCTTCTTTTGCACAGATTTAAAGTCAAAAGCTTTCAATGGATGATTTTTCCTTAGAGAGTTAAAAAAAAAAAAAGTCTTTTTCATCTCATTCCCCTTTTCACCTCAAATGAGCTAAACTCCTTCAACAGTCCTTCAAACTCAACCTTTTCCTTCATACAGATCTGTTTTTTGTTCGGGAGGACTGATTTAATTCCAATCCCTTCCCTGGACATTGAAGCTAAGTAGCAAAGTTAACAAATCATTTGAAATCTCACTTTATACCAAAAGGGGGAAGTTCTTTTCTTACCACAGAAACAGGAATTGAACTAGGTTGTCAATTTTCCCCTCAAGCTGAAATATCATTTGAAACAGTTAATTTGCATTCAATTTTTTAAATCTGTGGCTCTCTTTGAGCTCATATTTGATTCTTAGTGTTTTACAAGGCATCCACTAAAAGCAAGTGAAAAAAGATAACATTTTAGGAGAGATTCCTGCAATCCCAAAACTTCCAGCTGAGAAGCCAAGTAGGAGAAAGGGCATCTCTGCATAGCGATCTCCTATTTGACAGAGATTCTGGACTCTCATTTAAGTCAACAAAAATTTAATAACAAAGCAATTAAAACAAAAGAGACACTACACTCTGGAGAATTATTAAACCATACCGTGGTGGTAGCTAACAGGCTTTAGCTCTTGCCCCAAGCAAGTAGCTCCCTAACTTATCCACCTTCCCCCAGCAGCAGCAGCAGCGGTGCAAGTCCACTCTCTCCCACCCCACGAGCCTCCTTGCTCCCGTAGTGGTGACCCCCAGAGACCCTCTCTTGTGCTCATGATACTGTTTCCATACGGGCAAGGAGCAGCAGCAGCTGCAGGGAAAGACAGGGGCAGCAGCACCATGACTTCCCATGCAGGCGAGAAGCAGTCTCTTCAGGGAAAATACACTTGTGCTGAATTATCCCATACACCAGAGCAGGACAGCAGGATAGGCATTTGGGCACACCCTGATTTGCATGTGGTAATACCAAGCAAGCTTGAAATGTTCTAACTTTTTAAATCTATTGTGTAATCAGGAGATTGAACACCAAACACCTCTTCAGGAAATGGCAGCTATCCTGAACAGGTGACAAGCTGCACTGATTAGCAATATCATGGCCAAAATATGATACTGTGCTGTTGTTCAGCATTCTGCTACACTCATTTAAATCACATTTTCAATTTATCTGAATCCAGCTACCAGGATGCCCCACAATGTAGATATTTAACTGTTCACATTTCCATACCATGTTCTCTAATGATCTCTCCTAACCTACTACAAACCAGCAGCTATATACAGCTACTATAAGATGGCTTGTGGTTTTTTTTAAAGCTATTACAAAAAATTCAAAACATCTTCAGTGACTGAGAGACACCATGATAAGCACAAGGACATCACTTTTAAACTAGGTAGTATTAGTAAGCTCTTTAGAAACCTCTTTTTCATTTTATTTATATTTGATGTCTTCTCATGAGACTGCAAGGATGAGTAGACAACATTGTATTAAGACCCGCATAGGATATGCAAATTCCTTGCTTGAACTACTGCAGACGGCACTCTGGCAGTCATGCAGACACTTGATTCTGTTTGTGAGAGGATTTACAGTGTTCAAAAGATTAGATTTTTAAATAGCAAACAACATAGGATGAAAATAAAAGGAATGTACAGATTCCAACTATTATTAAAAGGTGGAGTAGAAGAGGTATTAGCATAAAGAAGAATACTTCACATTTGGCCTTTTTCCTTTACAAGAGCTCTCCCGTAACAGCATAAAAATCCAATACAGAGACAACTGTAGATAGATATTTCTCCAGAACACATGCGAGGGATCCTCTGCGAAGTTCAGAACAAGCCGTCAGCGAAGGCGACAAACAGGTGGCCACCACAGTCTTGGTGCTTCTTTGTTACCGAACACTTCCAGTCTGAACACCCCCTCACCAAACACACTGCTAGAACTCTCTGAAGACACAGACAGGGGTTGGCATGATCTTTCCTCTAGAAAATTTGTTGGGTATCTGCTACGTTACACTCAACACAACATTAAAGCAAAAGGAGAAAAAGAACTCTGGTGAAAAGAAGGAAATAAGTCCATGCTGCTGCAGATCAACGCATTTTCTCTGTTTTATTTTGGGTTATTCTTCACAAAGTAGGACTCACATCTGATTTACCTATCCCCTCAGATGCCAAAACAGATTAAAAAAATTTTTGATTGATCACAGTTGGCCAGAACACTTTCCACAGAAGAGAAGCACACAGTTTTGTAGCATTCAGAAAATTAAATGGAACCATCTTCAGTACAACAGGTTTTCCAGAAATGCGCAAGTTTCCACAGCCTATGGCAAAGGACAAAAGATCACTGAGGACAAAGCGTTTCATGTGCTTTACAACCTGTCCCTCAGACTCACCTGCTGCTTTAAACACAGAACTGAAATTGACAGTGGTAAATCTTATTACTTGGCCAAAATGGCAGTATCTAAAATGTTCAGGTCACTTGGCCAGACTGCAATTTATAGGTTTATTCTTATACAGCACTGCAAAGTTCGTGAAAATAACATAAAGCTGTGTGTTTTCAAAGTTGTCAAGAACATTAAGCATATGTGACAGATGGATCTGTGAACTGGAAAATTTCCTCATCGTACAAGTCTTCTGGTAATTTTTCATCTCCATCAGCAAAATATGTGGGGAATGGAGGGTTTTTATTGCAGTCTTTGTAATTAGGCAATTTCGTATCTTTCACCTAAGAAAGTGAAGAAAAAAAGGATTTAATAAATCTAACAAGACTTGCAGACAGTGATGCACTAAAGCTTAAAGAAATCATCTTGAATGTGTAAGAAAAAACAGCATTCACACTACTCTCACTTATCTGAAGAATTCCATGTCTAATCATTAGTCATTTTAATACCAAACCCAGCTACTGAATTTAGTATTTTGTACCCAAGTCCACTGAAGAGTTAAAAAACAAACAAACAAGTAAACCAACCCCCAACCCAGAATTCATCACTTGTACCGTACTGTGAGAGATCAAAGTCTACCGCTACGAATTCATGTCTCACTCTTTTAAAATGCTGTTAAAATAAATGTGTAAACAGGGTTGGGTTTAACTATGTTTATATCTCACATTATTTTCCTGTTGGACATATCAAGTTATATTATGCAGTGTAATCTCTTCAACAACCAAGACATCCTTTTTGCCTTTGTGGAACAAACTACTTCTGGCCTAATTTTGCAGAGATATGCACAAGTACTTAGCTTCATGTACTGTATCTGGTCTCTGACTACTGCTGAGCTATTCAATGAGTGCAGAGTTATATATCTAGAATTCTTCACAGAATCAGTACCCACGTTTGTAGAACATGTGCCTTTAAAAAAGTTAATTTCTAAGAAAGATAATGCCACCCAGAAATAACTTTCCTATACTGACCTTTCTGCACGTCAAAAGATTTAAAATCTAGCCCTTGAAACTCCAATCTCTGAAGAAAATTAGTAGCTAGAATTATCAGCAAAAAGCAGATTGTCTGAGGTAGAAGATAGAGAGCTGGTATCTCTGAAGAAAGGAGAGCTACAAATTCTCAAATGATGAAATTTTATTTAAAACCAAATTCTTCATTTCTGTATTGTTACGTATGATCTTCCTGTAGGAGCCATAATAATTCCTTTCAGTCACTACTATATTCAACTAGATTAAAAAAAGCGCAAATAGGTTAGAGAAAAAAAAGTTTACTGTAGTGAGGAAAAGCGCAGTCTTTTTTTTTTTGATGGTCTGCTTAAGAATAAGAATCTTTTTCTTACTTGGTTGGAAAGAAACCCACATAAGATAACCATGATTTACAGCAAAATTAAATAAAAATTTTATGCCTGCTGACAGTTCTGTTTTAACAGCACTGTATTTACCAGATTCATATCTGCTATTACCTAAGTCTTTCCCAAAGTCCAAGAGGATTCCTGCAGATGTAGTACACAATAAATTTGACTTAAACTTCAGCTTCTGAAAAACTGCTATTTATTTTCTTTTGCCAGGCAGTTTCAATAGCTTTCTGAATGGAAGTCTTCCAGGTCTGATAAACAAAAACAAACTCTTTGCTAAGAAGAAGGAGGAGAAAGGTTTAGTATGCCATATTGGCTTGGATGGCTACATAGCTTTTGGAGCAGGTCATCCCTCTTCTGCCAGACACCTCCTTATTAATGCTGTTCTCTACTCACCTGCAAACTGCCATACCTAACTGTTGAAGTACCTGCAGTCTGAGCAGAGGGCAAGTTACATTAGAGACCTACATGGAATAAAATAGGCTGAGGTCAAAGTCCCAAGACCTTTGTTGCAAAAGTTCCAGCAACAGAGAGTTCATAGCAAACACAATCAGATAGCTTTAACAGGGCTTCTGAGATGCTCAGATATCATATTTTCACTTTTAATATGTTGCTGTTATTTCTTCTACAAAAAATATGCTTTAATAACTTCACCAATGAACTGTTACTTCCCTTGTTCCCTTGTCCCTGTCCAATGCTAAAATTATTTTCTTCTGATGTGCTGTTTACTTCAATCAGTATAGCTGATACAGTAATTCTTTTGATTGGTCAAAACTACCGTTCTTTTTGCATTTTCACCTTTTTTCTATGTTCAATTCTTTCAAATGCAAGTTGAGTTCTAGTCCTGAAGCACAAATTAAGCGTGTCAATACCAATCTGAAAGATCATGTCTCTTTCCCTTCTAAGTTTCAAGAGTTGTTAAACCGGTATTATTATTCCTACCAAAAGAAGAACCAAATTTCACCTTACATCTGAAAGTTTTGATTAGCAACTCAAAAAGCAGTGCAATTTACCTGTCTGCAAGCAATTACTGAATGACTTTCTCTACATTTATGAAGGACATAGCATACCAAAGGTTTTGCATATGTATTTCCTCAGATTGCTATATATATTTCACAATATTATAAAGGAGCTTAATGGTATGCAGCAAGAGTTACACTTGTCTGTATAAAAGTGTATGCAGACAAGAAGTATGAGTGATCTGGTATGAGCTATATTCCCAGTAACCCTTCTGAAGGCATCCCTAATAAGGTAAAAAAAATCCCACTGAGTGTCCTTTACCTTATTCCTCAGAGTCAAAAACCCAAGGCTAAAAAACAATGCTTCATTGCAAAGAATTCAAAACTGTACCAAATACTATTTCACTTTCTTCCTTCCCAAACATATGAAGTTTACAACTTTTTTTTCAATTTTATACTGAAACTGGTTGTTATAAGCAATTACTTTAGTAATCTTCTACAGCACAGCCGCATCCTCTAACAGATGTACAATTACGTGCAAATATTTAACATACAAATTTCTCATATAACTATTTTTAAACCCCAAGACAAAAATAATGTCTATGACTCAAAGTCATGGCCCTGACATTAAACTTTCAAAAAGCATTTTTCTGCAGGTTAGCATTGACCCATTTCAATATATTAGCCCTCTCCTCCCAAGAGCTCTCAAAAAATAGGAGCCCCCATGAAGTCAGAATAAGATTTAATGCTGAGTGCTACTACAGCCCAATGAATTTAGCTCTCATCCACGGAAAGAATTAGGCTGAGAGCCCAACTGGCTGTTACTATCCATGTAAACATTCACTGTTATAACTTCATATAACATAATCACTTGGTTTGCTTAACTACCATATTAATATTACCATACATTATCTGTGAAGTTTTTAAATTGAGAAAAATACTAGAGAAAGCAGAAATTGGACCTGGTCGTGATTTTGTTACTAAATCTTTAAAATGCAGACATAAACAGTTTAGCAGACACTTAATAAACTGCACATATTCATCTCCCATATGTTGACAGCATAATAGTTAGGATAAACAAATAGAATTTCAGAAATCTATCAGCACAAAATACTTAATACTGTCTTAAATAAGCATCAAAACTTGATGCTTAAGTCACAGCTCACATTTGCACTTTAATGAGGCTTCAGGCTGTGTTAGCATCCACAGTAGCAGAATGCCAACAGTTTGCTAACAGAAAAGTGTTTAAATAAACAAAATTTGTTAAAAATAATTTCCTAAGGTGTCATACGTTACCTACCTCAGCTTCTAAGCTACCTCAGAAGTTGGACAGGAAATTGAATGCAAGAACTATATCCATTTCAGACCAGCCTTATTTTGTCTTAAAAACAACTCCCCCCGCCACCACCACACAAAACCCCACCACCACCCTATCATGGGACCCAAGGTACAGGACAGGGGACACAAAGAAGAAAAAAAGTCAAGAGATCACACTCTTCCTGCATTTGTTCAATTTGAGCATAGTACACACAACTCATGTTCCAGCACCTAGAAACACAGACAGTAAGAGTGGCATACATGTCAGAAAACAAGCAGGATGCAAACTATGTAACTACAGACTTAAAAAAAGAAAAAAGAAAGAAAAAAGAAAAAAAGAAAAAAGAAAAGAGAGAGAGAGAGAGAGAAATAGCAGGGGGAGATTGAGAGGTTAAGCTTTTTAGGTCAAGCAGAGTACATACTGAAGCAACCGCATACTTCAAGTGTAATTCTGACTCGCACAAAGGCAAGTTCAATGTCTAACTTGCTAAGGAACTCCTACGGGTTACATGACTTGCCAGAATTTCTGCTTTCACTATAAATGATATATTCAAGATGATCAACATTGACTGTCCTAAGACAATCAGGATGGTATGTGCCTTAAAAATAGGCCACATATCAAACACTGTCAAATGTAAACTACAACATCCTGTATTATAACACACCATATTACAATATCCTCTCTATTACAAAGCATTGAATTAAAAAGGGAATTAGTCTTGCGCGCCTCCCTTAAAAAACAGAAAAGATAGCTTTTTCATAATATACTGGGGAGAGGAATCCAGAGTCAGAGTTTTCTTTTCCAAAAAGAAAAGCTATTAACCTTTTTTTTTTTTTTTTTTTTTTTTAAAGAGCATCAGCACCATATTCAGTAACTTCAGGCCTAGTAATCTAAGGAGATACGGCAAGGGTAATAGGCTAATAGGTATTACGTGAGTAGCTTATCTCAATAGGCACAACATACTAATTTACAAATGTTTACCCTGCAATTTGTAACAACAACAAAAAATACATTATTGCCTACAGCTAAGATTTCTTTATTTTATTAGATCTGAGCATGGAATAAAGCAAGCTTTTTTTTTTATTAGTTTTCCAGTTGACTAGAAACATTATTTATGTCAGTTATTTACCTGCATGGTTCAGTGTGCAGTATCAAACGAAAACTGACCTCTAATTAAACAGGAATCCATCCTAGTACTCTGCAGTTTTTCTGCTGAAAATTAAACTTGAAAAACTCTAGTGCTTCATCTCAGTCTGGACACAGTGCTGATGCACTAAGTTTCCAAAAATACATAAAATATAAAAATAAATACATGCTTTAAGGTGCACTGCAGTTTTAATGGTTACCAAGCAACAAAGAGTGGGCACTGGACACAAATGCTTTCTTCTTAGAGGCACGCAAAGAGAAAAGTATTACCATGATATTCCACTTACGAGCTCAGAAAAAGACAGATAGCTCCACATCCCCAGGACATTAGTCCTACCTAATTATAGGCAGGCATTTAGTGGAATACACAGTAATTATAAAAGCTGATATCTCATGAYTTCTCTCCCCAGCTACAGATCCAAACAGCTTTAACGTTAATGTATAGAGAGTCAAAGGCTCTATGTAAATAACAAAGCATCATGGAAGAAAGGCATTAAGACAAGCTCAAAACACCACAGAAAAATGCAGCAAGATTAAAAGGAGAAAAAGCAGAAATGGGAAAACACACATGCAATAGCATTGCATTGCATGATGCTTTTTAAATTAAAGCTTCCTCTATCCTTCAGAGATGTATTTGAAGATAGAAGATTTTTGAATTAATACCCAACTCATATGGCTTATGAAAAAATACAGAATGGATTCACCAAGTTCAAGGATTTGGAATAAACTGTTGCTGACTATACCTTCTCCTCCAATCACCAAATATGTGAGTGGAGCTGATTTTTTAAAATAATTTCAGAATAATAGTAATAATACCTACTGCTGTGCCTTCATGTCAAAACATAAGTTATTTGTTACTAAAAAGCCATGAAAGGAGTTTGCAGAGCTTTTGGCCAAGATGACAGTCTTTCAGGTATTACACTATTTTAATCAAGCAGTTCTAAGGGATGAAATACCCTCATTCTTTTCATGGATCCTCAGCCCTGATTTCTAATAATGAAAACAGCTGCAACTCTGAAATGTGTTTGCATATGCCAGAAAGCATACTTCAAGATATCTGGACTTTTAAACTGCAGATAACTATGACTTGAAATATTTTTAAACATATGTAAATTGTAAATACAATTAATAGAAATTCTACGTTAAACAAAAAGACAGGGAAGTAGTCAGAAAAGTGCTTTGTGTCATTTAATTCATAATGCCAAATTACCTTTACTTGAAAAAACAATGAAGCCATTTTTACCTCTGATCTTAGGATAAAATTCCAACTATCATCCATGGCGAGTGAACAGAATGGAAATCACCAGCAAAAATGGCAGGCTCTTAAATGGTAATACAGCAGACTGCCATTACAATCGAAGTCAGTTATCCTCTTCACGTTTTAGATATCAACAAAGTTGTTTTATTGGATATGCTCAGACGGTTTGGCCCAGCAGTTTCCTATTAACAAGTTGCTGCCTACAGCAGTACTGCTTCCTCAAGGATTTTTTTTAAAGGCAATAGCAGGATGCTTTCAGCATCCCTCTTACAGTTACTGGTTTTGTTCTATGGACCCTAAGTGAAAGTAACACCTTAGTGAAGAAAAAGTTAAAGGTGGAGTTGACCCAAAGATGAGAGAAGTGCACTACCCTTCCTGTAAGTTATTCTCCAAGCAGAAGCGCACAGTGTCTGATTAGCAAGCTGTAGATGGCTTTGTTTAAATGAGATCTCCGCAGTGTAAATAAAGATGTGCAATATTAACACACGTGACCTTGATTAAAAAAACAAAAAAACCCAAAGTACTTCATATTACAGGTGCTTAATAAATGTTTGTTTTCTTAACCCACTTAAAACCAGAACTCAAAAACTGAATCTGTTAAGTCTAGTTAGAGTAAAAGTCTTGAGCTGGTTGAAATACAAATCTCTTTCAGTCTCAGTGGCTTAACGAAATGTTGTAACGCTTGCAGATAGATATCTGAGATGTGCAGATCCAGTTGCCACAGGACCATTTAAGTGTGGATGAGTTTTAACAACATGACTAGGAAAACGAGATGTACAGCCTTTTGCAATAAYTAATTCTTCCTTAACAGTACTATTAAAAGCAAAGAATAAAGACTGAGTATAAAGTGTTGTTCATTCAGCTACATTATATTGCTTGTATACATACTTTATGATTTAAAAATCACGGCCTACAACAAATCTACACTTAATTAAACCTCAGACTAACATACAGCTATCAATCAGTGTCATGGCTCAGGATTAATAAAAATACTTAGAATACAGTTGGAGAAAAGGTCATTCAGTCGATATACAGACGAAAAGCCAGTCAAATCACAGTCTCAATTCTATGTCACTGATGTTGTGCCCAATAATTTTGGAGAAAAGTTATCCTGAAAGCAGCTTCTCCTAGATATCTGTTAACCTATTTTCTCTTATCTTCACTATCCTGGGAGAGAAATTAATAATGCAATCTCCAGGATGGGACTGGACATAACAGTCAAAGCAGTGTAGAGATGCCTCACTCAGGGAAAAAAAGGGTTTATTTTCAAAGGGAGAAATGTAAAAAGAAATTTCATTTTTCTGTGTGGAAAACATCTGTTCTAAAGCTAGCATTGCTGTACGTAATGTACGATAACCGTGGAATTCTGCTCCACAAATACGAAATGCAAAACAAAAAAACTGGATGGCCATAGGAAAGTATGCCAAGAACATAATAAACTTTTTCAAAACATTCAAATTTTCTGAACTCTAACTTTTCAAGAACAGGATAATTAAAATCCTCAGAAGTATTGTAGGGATTTAAAACTATATTTGTTGTGTATATATACACAGATACATATACGTAGATACATATATGGATGTATGTATGCATCTAACAATCTTTATAATCACTGATACTGAGACCTTTGAAAACCTGTAAGCTGCTAACATGTCAGAAAGGAAGCAAATTCCTCCAGGTAATGTGTTTGCAGATGTGTAGAATATACCTAATCAAAAAGAAAACTATTTTGAAAAAATTCTTGAAGTATTTTTCTTGTTTTGATGTGGACTTTATTATTTATGCTGCAAAAAACACATATTAGTCTCTTCATTGTTTCAGTTTTTCATAGACAATCCTGAAACAATCTCAATAAAATTTGCAATTAATTCTGTAAAACGTCACAGAAAAATGACACTGACACATTTACGTTGATTGCAAACGGAACTTAAATCATTACTGTGACAAGTGTCTTCTGCTGTACCTCAACTGTTCCTTAGAAAGGCCAGCTGCTACCATGCGTGGCCAAGAAATTGGGAATGCTTTGGATCACTTTTAAAGCAGTGCTCACTGTGTATTTCTGTTCATGAATACAGCCTTTTAATAATATTCCAGAAATCTCACCAACAAGCTAGTGACTCAGGTTAGTGTTAAAAGAGGATCGACCTAGACCCAAGACACTTACCCCAGAGTTACAGTGACTGTGTTGGCTTATCATATGTTAAACAGGTACAGAACAGCAGTGCAAAGCTAAGAATGAGCTGTTTAGGGTAGGTGGTGATCCACTGTCCCTAGCAATCATTCATAAACTGAAGGTTACATTCAACCAATGTTTCTCCTACTGTAAGGAGAAAGCTGTAGAGCTTAACACTCTCATCAATAGCAGTAAGTTGAAACAAGCAAACCTACCTTCACCAGACAATTTTTGTGACCTGGAACAGATCCATTTACATAAATAATGTCATGTTTTGTGTTGATTCTCCACACCTAGAAGACAGAAAAAGAGATATTGAGATTATTTTTAGACAATATTCCCAGCTTTACAAACAGTAGCCCAGTGAAGCACAAACTGATTAACTGCAGGTAGAACTCCGGGGAAGAAGAATGTTCTGCGTAGACTTAAACTTGCCACAAAATTCAGTCACATGCTATCCTAAGTAGATAGCTTTCTAATGCAGGAGTCTGTTAATTAGTTTTAAAGGGCTTATGATCAGACTACATATGGTAAGTCAGCCCTTCACCCAGTACAACACCGACTGAAACTCCCAAGTCTCTTTTCTCTTACAGCAAGAGCTGTTGTAAAAATCACACATGACAAATTAAGACAAATATATTCACGAAAATGCTATTGCAAACATTTTTTAATTTCTTAATTCTATGAGGTGCTCAACTGAATATGCACATTTTCTAGTTACAAAACATTAGTTTTAATTAGCAGAGAGCAGCAGCACACACTTTCGTAAAGTGCAGGTTAGTATGCTTTCCGTGCAAACAGCAGATTTTGCCTGCAAAGACAGAGAGTGGTAGCAGTAATAGCTCAGGAAGTGCTGCAGGCATGCACACATCAGAATCCAGACAGAAACCATAATCCCCTTTTGGCACAGGAAACTGAAAGGCCATCATAAAGTAATGACATCAAACAATTCAGACTTGGGCTGGATTTGAACAAGCAGAACAGGCACTAAGACATTAACTGAAGGTCTCAAGAAGCCTGATGACTTTCCCACTTCAAAGGCAGAGATCAAGGGACACTGTGACAAACACATCACATGTGGTAGTGTTACCTGAAACCCCAGTCCCCAAGGACTGCACATATGCAAAAGGCAGTTCAGAGGTCTTCTTTTCTTCTTTGTAAGCCACAAAAAGACAGGAGCGCACATTCGCTGCCTATGTCTTTTCAACTTTCTTACTCAAAGATGTAGTCATGATCCTGAACTCTGGATCTGACAGGAATGACAGATGGTATACCTCCACAATGCTACACAGCAAAGTTCATCGCTTGGCAATGCAACCACCTTATACACATTCTAGTACACTCAGAACTCACCTTTAATCCAAAAGACGTCCTGTAAACGTTACCCATTTTACCAGGCATTTTCTTTCCACGGTAAACTTTGGAAGCTTTCTAGATACAAACAGAGCTCAAAAATTACATAACTGCAAGAGGCACATTTACAAAGCCAAGAGGAATAGAAAAGAAAATATTTAATATTGAATAGCATTTTAAATACCTCTAGGTTAAGTATTAATCTATGTGTTACCTGAAATATTTACCTCAATAATAAAAACACTATAAAAATGCTGTATCAACAAAGAGATTCTAGCTTTGCTTGACAAAAATATCTGTAGATTCAGAGCAAAATTTTCACTCATCCCATATTTTCACTTGGTGCAAAGCAATAAAAGGTACAGTTTTCTAAAACTCCTRTCAGCACAAGATTCTTGCCTGTAATAGGGAGAGCAGTGACTGACAAGCTTGCTTAAACTATGTGTGGATTCCATCACAGAGCTCCAGAGCAGTCCTGACCCAGAAGGCAGCCAAAATTAAGATAACTGTAGCTTCTCCTCTCCCTCCTAACCTGTAAATTTTATAAAAAGTTTTCTACTGATGTAGAACAGATTTTTTTAAAACAYGTATTTTTTCAGAACAGAATTTAAAATGACACTCCCTCCATTGCTCTAGTTTCTGTACCCCATTTCCGTTTGGATGGTTAAAACTTGGAAAACAAAGGTAGAAAAAAAGGCAGGAATAAGCATAATAATTTTCAGCTCTACAGCATTATCTAGGGATTTATCTCAATCTCCTACATCACCCTGTTATAATGTTTGGGACAAAGTTTTAAATGCATCTGTTCCAAAGAGCTTTTAAACAAATATTCATTATAGTTTGAAACTTAAAAATATTCCTCTGTCTTCACCTGAAAAACATCAAGGGGCCAACAAAACATTTTGGCAATGAGAGAGTTAATTAAGCGGCCAGACAAGGTCAAAAAGCAACTAGGCTTGTACAGCACAGCCAGCTACCTTTCCAAAACAATAGCAGAATAACCACAATTTTAAAACAACTGGCAATCCTTTGCAGTCTATAAATGCTGTAATAAAGGATTTTTAGAACTCTCTTTAGATCACTATTTATCTCAGCTATACTACCACAATTTGCTCAGTTAAAACATCTGCTAGGCTCACTTACTAACAATATAGGATACTCACAGTTCAAGGCATAAGAAAACAGTTATCTGCACTGTTTCTGCACTGTTCATTGGTTTCTGAACTTCCTCTGAAACTTGGGATTCTCTGCTAGCACAAAGTGGACAACAGACTGGAAAGTCTACCAGTCCGTGCTAAAACAGCCAGCTGTTTTGAAACAATTCATTTTTAGCAAGTAGTTCTAAAAATATCGAGGAAGAATGTATACAACAGGAAAAAAAAAAGAAGAAATAAGAATCCTCACATTGGTAGATATCGCTCCAGGACGTCTGTGAGTTTTAGTTTGGCCATGGCTAGCAGGCTGACCTTTAAATCCCCATCTTTTCATAACACCTTGAAATCCTTTACCAATTCTGAAAAGAAAATTAAAGGAAAAAACTGGGTTAATCATACTTGAAGTTCCTGGCAATGAACAATAACTTCAGCCAGGCTCCTGATCTTTTTACCTGTAGCAAAGCTCAGCAGTCAGAAGAAAATATTTTAAAGCCTATATTCTATATCATAAACATATTCTAGGGCACTGCTTAATGTTGTTTAGAGAGTAAAAACCACCAGAAGAAAGTCAAATAGGCAAAAAGGCTAACTAAAAGCTCCTTGCTGTGATGGTCCTCAATACAAGTTACTATATTGAAGCTCTCACCGATATTAAGATTAGATACAAGAAAAACAAAATAAATGAAGAGTAACTGAATAATAACCCATATGAACACTTAATAAAAGGCCCTAAGCATCAAGAGAGGAAAATCAGGGCTGCTAAGAGAAGCATCCAAATAAGCAAACTAGTATTTCTTTACCAAACTACAATAGGTTCATCTCATAAAAGCCAATTCTAGAAAATAGCTTTATGTGTAGTGAAAATACATAACTCATCTGATCTTGACTCATCTGACACACAAGGTCTAAAATGAAACAACAAATAAATGCATCTTCAACGTCCACGCCTTAATCTTTGAGGCAACTGATAATATTACTGGCTTTGGAGTTCTGTGTTTACCGCAGGGACACACTCAACAAGAAAACTGCCTTACTGCTACACAAAAGAAAAGCAGATTAAAGGGTGTTTAAACCTGCAGCACTGTCAGTTTCCAAGAGGAAAAGTCTGTCCATGGGGCTTACAGCTGCACCAATTATTTGATTCATTTAAACAAGATGATCCTTTTCCTCCAATTTACAGAAATCCTCTCTCGGCTGAGGCACTTTGTGATGGCACAGTCCTACTAGTTTAAGCATTAGAACCATCCAGCTAAACCCAAGAAAATAAAACTGCGTATGAGTATGCATACTGCATGTGCTGTATGTATGGGCAACATTTTGCTGACTCACCAACTTAGAAAAGTAATACCATTAAAAACTAGAGAAAAACACATGAACGCTGAAAACATTATCATTCACAAAACCAGATTCTTCTCTCTTCCAGTTGGAGAGTTCTCCTCTGAGTTACACTACTTTGAGTTGCTTCAGCCAACCAACCAAGCTAGAGTCAAAAGCAGACACAAAGAATCTTTAAAAAGCAGTGAACCATCAGGAAATACAACTCGCGCAATCCCAGTGTCCGTCTCGGCTTTCCTCTTCCCTTGTTTGAAACCTACTGGTGAATTCCAGGGAAATCTGGCAGAGGAGGAAGACACCTAGTCTACTTGTTTGAAATCAAAATCTTTGGTTAGAAAGAATACTCATTTTTTTGCTCATCTCCTACAACTAAAGAAATGCTAGAGCATGATCAAAACAGTCATCTGTTCCTTTTGGTCTACCAGCTGGCCACTCAGCACGCAAGCGCCTGGCACCAGCAACAGAGACTTTCCCAGCCAGGAGACACGGGGAGGGTCAGGGGTACAGCCGGGGACTGAAGAGACCTGCGGGAGGGAGGACTGGGGGTAGCTGGGATCACAAACACAGGACAGAAATCCAAAGGAGGCAAGGTTTCGTTGCATCAGCATTTCATGAAACAGCTTATTCTAAAAGCTTGCAGTACTGAATAGGGATAGTTGTAAAAAACAAAGTTGTTGACAATATTGTTTGAAAAATATTCATGCTTTAAGAGTGGCTCAAACTCCCTATTCTTCTACATCTGTAGATTGTTGAGGCATTAGTAACTTTAAAATACATAACAGCAACAAAACTATATGAAAACTTTTATCTATTCTGCAAAAATATTATTTTTCTTTAATCTATTCTTTTATCTACTATAGGCCATGTTTTTCAAACAGACTACTCCTGGCACCTCTAGCTGAAAGATGGAATTAAACAACTCTCCAAAACCAACCGCAAGTGGGTCACATAACAGCAGCTGTGCAGTGACCAGAGAGAGCAGATTGAGGGCATGATTAATTCTTTAGCTTCAGAAACGCACTTGCAATTCACAGAAAACCACACAAGCGCCTGAGGTTACCATTCCAAAAGAAAACGGTCCTGTCAACTTTAATCAAGAAGCAAAATCCCTGATGTCATGAAACCACTTCAATACCTCATTCAGATGGTCCATTTTTTAAACATGAACGATTTAACATGCTGTAAATTGTAAATTTTTTATAAAATATATATAAAAAATGCTGCTAGAAAGAATTTATACTTTTAAAGGGGTGAACTCTGAGAAAAAACAGTTACTTTATCAAATGTTAGAAGATATCTTCAAAAAGGGGTGATTATATCCTACAACGGCATTTCTAGCATGTAATGATTTATGCAATGAGGCAACAGAATATATTAATCTATGTTTCGGTCTCCTTTCCAATGTGCAGATTTTACAAAATGGAAGCCTTAGGAAATGTATAGAAAGTACGGCCAGACTAAAAGAGAGTACTCCAGTAAACCTTCAACTTCTCATGTATCTGCTGAACTACAATATGAAAACAGCCTCCAACATCTGAAATATTCTGGGATAAGGTCAAGAAAGAAGCTTCAATACTGAAAATAGAATGATATGTAATTTTTAATGCTTTAATATCTACCAAGGTTCTTTCACCATAGTTATTCAATTCATTTTTAGAATAGTTGCATTTTTTTCATTGTAAAGAACTAATTGAAGGTCTCTGAATTACCTACAAATACAGTTTATCTTGCAACTTTTCTGAACATTAATTTTCTATTCAACATGACTGTCATCACAATCACTGTCCTGATTTGAACTAAATTCACCATAAGAAGATATAGTTCCGTTTCATTTTTGTTTGTTTTTCAAAAGAAAGAATATATAGTATATAATATTCTTTAAGCACATGTCAAGATGAAAAACAATTATATGGACAGCATTATTTTTCCCTAACCTCATCCTTTATCTGAAATAAAGTTGGGAACAGAGTATTAAACTACAGGTTTATGTAAATCAAACGTAAATTTTAAAATGAAATAAGGGACTACTAACACCAGTTTAAAAATCAAATTTTGTAAGAAGGACTATTCAGCTAGGCATTTACTAGCTCTGCCAGCATATCTCAGTCATTCCAGCAGAATATCATACTTCTAACCTAAGACCTTCTTGATATGACTGATCCGTTCTCAGACAAGTGCTGGATTTCTGTACTATATGCAAAGAAAAAATTTATTATGAACACAAAAATTTATCTTTATTTCTAACACAAAGATTTTACATTCTTCCAGCAATTGTATGAAACACAAAATGTTTTTGACTCTAATAGTCGTCCTAAACAAGGCAGAGAACTTAAGATGCAGGCTGTTCTTTCAGAAGAAATAGTACAGAAAACCAGAAAAAAATTATATAGTTTACATTTGTCTTAAACCTTCTGAATTCCATCAAAAAATTAACCAGTACTTATAAGAATATATTCTTGTCAACTTCTAAACAGATGTCAGGTGTCAGATCTTAGTATCAGATTTATTGGTTTCAAACTGTTTAATTGCCTTTTTCACCTTCCTTAAATCACTAAAAGTGAATGTATACAGCAAGTATCATTAATAAAATACAAAAAAAACCCAAACCCCTGAGACTAAATCTAAAGCAACATTTTCCAGAGTCAATGAGACAGAAATATTCCAAATGAGAATACCAGATCTTTTATTACTTAAAAAAGCCTCATGAGTTCATTTCTAACAAACAGTTTTTAACATTTAGTATGAGCCAGCCAAATCAAAAGATTAAAACATATAGTTATCACATATGCAATATATCCTATTTTAAAATGTAATTTCACATTAGYCAAAGTATGCATAAGAGATTCTGACCAAAACATGTACCTCTCCTGGAGCTCACTTTGCTTCTGGTAATCTGCATCACCTTTTCATTTAAGACTGATTCAAAAGAATTCCCAATTTCCCGTAGAAAGCCCTAACTACTGATATCCCATTAAATCTTGTTCATTAAATTTTATAAAGTCTTAAAAGGAGACACAATACAATTCCAATTTAGAATAAATTCAAACGTGCATAAGAAGAGGCAAAACTCTGAAATAACAATGGGCATAGTTCTGCTAGCTCCAAATAAAGACTTTTCAAAAACATTAAGGCTTGTCAAACTGGGCTCTTAATCCAGAACCATATATTAAAGAAAATTAATATCTACATTTCACTCTGAGAAGGTCAAGTTACACGTGCAGTATCTCAGATAATGTTATCAAGTGGTTGTGTTAAAACAGAAGTTTTCTCATCCCATTTATACTGTTGAGATTTCTGTATGCCATCTTCTGCTTGTTGTCCTAAGATCTTGGCTTGAATGAAGGATTATTTTTGTTCTGACAATAGTAACATTAGACACAGCATCTGAACAGGCAAGCTTGCATGAGACCTATCTTAATTAGACTGGATATATTAGATATCACCAGTCTTACGCCATACAGGGAATTTCATCATATCAGTCATTTCATTAAAGCATGCTTACCTGTGTTCCATAAAGGAATCGTAGGCATCAGGAATATGCAAAACTAAGACTAAGGCAAAGGTTAAATGAAATGAAAATAATGGTTCTGTAGAATTAAAAATAGAGTTTAATTAGACACAGTTGTTCTAGTCTCACCTGCAGGAAAGCAGCTGTTAAAGTCAATCACATAATTTTGTATAGAACCTTATTTTCCAGGTTTAAGTAAAATGTCAATACCTAATTAGCCAACATTTATTTAGAAAACTACTGGAATAAAGCACTCTAATTAAGCCACGATTTAGTTTGCTGCTAACTCTTCAAACCTAGTAGATTTAAAAGACAATTATTTAGATGCTGTAAAGAAGAAGAATTATAACTATTTAGTCAAATAATTTTAGAAAATTGTAGAGTGTATTTTCAGGTTTGGACTACATGGTTAACCTAGAAAAGGTTAAATAAGCTGCTAACTCTCCATAATCACCACCTACTTCTTATACATTTCAAAGGAAATTACTATTTGCTTTTTCTTTGTATTGGCAGAATTTCTGATATTCCAACGGCTTCCCRAAACGTCCATGAATCAGGCTGTAAAGCAGCAAAAAAGGGAATCAGCAACACAACCTCTGATCTAGCAACTATGAAACTTAAGGACCAAGCTTTTAAATCACTTAAAATAAATATTAAGGAAAATGCTTCATGCTGAAGACAGACAGCATGCAGACATGCAGGCTGTCTACTGTCAGTGTTTAAAAGCTGCTCATACGGTGTTGAACAATTTACAAGACTTAGAATAAAAACAAACTGCATGCATCTTTAACTAAGTCTTCTTGTTTCCATGACGGTGGTTTTCTCACTGAAGTATGAATGAATCAAAACATTTCAAAAGAATTAGACAAAAATGTTTTTTCAAGGAGAGTTTAAAAGGAGGCAATCCAAAAATGGAAAAAAAAAAAATCTACACTTTGGTAACCAAATCAAATCAAGATACTAACCAAGATCTTTCTGAAATGCAGAGACAGTAGTTTGTTCAGACCGTAACTAAGAACAGCTTCCTAATTTTTGTAAGGAGCAACCTAAACAGGGATGAGGAACTCCTTGTTTAACAAAAACAGGTCCAATAATCTCCACAAAATAACTACTTGAATTATTCCATCTTTCTTGCCTTTCAAAGTAATACATGCCTATATTTTAGAAAGGCTGAGTCATTTAAAGCAGATCTACAATGCCATGCAAAGAGTTGAACAAAATCAAGATATGCTTTCAATAGCTCTTCTACAAGGGAAACTATTCAACTTGAGCAGCTGCAGAATAAGCTGCTGTGAGTTAAAGGCTGTTCATTGAAGACAATTTAGAAGCTACATGAATAATATACCAGGTCCAGGTATTACATAAGCAAGTTTGACATAGACAAATACTAATTCCAGTCAACGACTTGTCTTCCTTAGATCGAAATTTTAGATACAGTAAATAGATTTTCAATAGGCTACCCTCACAGATCTGCTCAGGGTTATTAGAACTGGTGACTCTGCTACACTGATATGGTCAGCTTCCCTATATATACACAAGAATAATAATGGGAACAATATTTGACCTTTGTAAGCACTACACAAAAAAGATAATTACAATGTATGATATTTCAACAAAGCCTGTTAGGTATTATCTCCATCACACAAAAAAATTAAACATCAAATGGAAAATGTCATCTTGGTATCACAATATAACAAAAATACACTTCACTGAAACACTGAGATAACAGTTTTCAACTCTCTTGGGCAGTAGAAATTATGCATGTAATAGAAGAGGCATGACTAGTCTTTGTGGCAAGGTGCCAGTTATTCTTTTGACACCCTCTACAACTTGAGCCCTAACTTGGCATTCACAGTGGTCTGAGAGAAAAACATTCCTCCCATGTTAAAGTAAAAGATCATTAGCGGGTTGCTGGCAGAGGAGATGAGCTGTAATATGAGAGAAAACAATATAGGATTGTGACAGCTCTGTTGTCCTGCTAAATGTATCACTGTCTTGCTGCTTCTCTGTCCACACACTTCCATCTCTCCTTGCATCTCTTCACCAAATCAAAATTAAGCACCTCTTCTGAGTGCTGAAGCCTCTCAATATTTATCCCCCACCTCTACGTACCACATATGCTGCATTATAGACCTCCTGGCCTGTGCTAAGCTTGACCACCTTTTTCCTCAAGCTGTTTATCAAGACTTTCAGTGCTAATCATATACTTGTTACATGCAACACATGCAGGACCACAGCCCTCACAGTACTATTTGATTACCTGAGGTGCTCAAAATCAAAAGTAAACTTCAGTGGAAAAGAGAATTTGGTATTTTTGACCCACTAGCTGAATGGACTTCTATTTTCTGCCACTCCCCTTGGAACTGAATTTTGGCTTTTGTTAGCCGTGAGTCCCAGCCAAAGCACAGCAGGGGAAATCAACTCATTTGAAAGATGCACCCTACACGTGAAAAGGTTAGGAACCTACGTTTTTGCAGTAACATCCACGAACTGCCCTGGGCGGAAGTGAGCAGCATACAAAGGAGTACCTTCAAAAGAAGAGGAGAGATCATGTTCAACTAAGTGCTGAAATCCAAAACAGTATTGAGTCATCATCATACAGGGTAGAGGATAGTCACAGGAAAGGAAATGAAACTTTGTCTTGTTTTCATGTATTATTTGCTCTTATTTATAAACTTCTATTACTAAAACAGATGCTTTGTACTTGCTACTTAAGCAAATTTCTCAGTTGCTAGCCCAATTTCAGATGGGTAGGAGAGCAGACTTTGGGCTTTACTTAGAAATGTTGCAATTCAAACACTTACAAAGTCCAACATAATTAAGACTCTTACAATAAACAAACTTGGCAAGAAAACAGAACATGTTCTACTTAAAAATACAAGCACCTCAAAAGCTGGAACGTATTTTAAAAAATACTTTCCTTAAAAACAGGGTTGGAAGAAGAAAAGTTTTGCAAAGCCTCCTCTTTGTTAAAACAAAGGGTTTTTTGTTTTTGTTTTTTTTTCAAACTAGAGACTATGATAAAAGTTTCATCCCCAGTTTCATCCACTGGGGAATTACGCATATGCTACCTTTTAACAGAAATTGTGCTACTGTAGGTCATTGACATCACTCATCTGAACACAGTTACTCATTTGTGCCTAAGTGCTTGTAGGATCAAAGCTTTAATTTTAATTAAGTTACTTTGTCTTCAGGAATTTTTGTTATCCAAATGCAACATTCTACTCTTAACAACATTTAAAAGGAAAACAGAATTGAAAACTCAGGTCATTATAATGAACTTTAATCTGAAGAGCCATGCAGCTGCAGCTTTAACAGAGTTTCCGGCCTGATTTAAGTCAATTAAATAAATGAAATTCCATCACTTCATCATGTCTGTGTCCATTTTCATGTTGTTTTCAAATCTCTGTATGAATTCAAACTGGAATGATGTAAATCTCTACTAAGTCTCAAGCATAAAAATCCTCATATTATGATGTTCTTTATACAATGCTTACACGCACAGGGAAAACAGCCTGTCAGCAACAAGCAACTGAGATAAAATGAGAAACGTGAAGGATGCTATGGACATTTTATTTACACACAAATACATGCACACTGCAAAATCAATTTATTGAAAACTTGCATTTCTGCTATATCTCAAGCCTTTGCTTCTATTTATCAGTCCAGACTTCCTCTTCATGCCAGACTGGATATTTATCAGTTGTCACACTGTCTTAGAAATCTCTTTCAAAAAACTTTATCTACTGGCATATACAGCTGTAACGCATTAGAACCTCCTACTCTATGCAACTCTTGGGGAAAAAAAGGCAAACGCCTATGATACTAGCAAAAAGCAGAAAATAAGAGCTACTTAAATACACAATCTAAGAAATTCCTAAAAACATAAAACTTTTTATGAAATCTCCAAACTTCTGATAGCAGATGTTCTCACTGAAAATCAGTATAATGCATTTTATTAAGTTCTACTTTGCAAACTGCCAGAAAAAAATGACATCATACAGGACAGCAGTCAGTCATACTTCTGAAGCAAAAAATCCCCAAACTTCAAACTACAACTTTATGCCCCAAGAAACATTACCATGAACAACTTGGTGTCCCTCTCATAATGACTATCAGAGAAAAATAACGCATGCATATTTATTTCCAACACTTAAATCAAGTTTACATTTATTTTGTAACTCAATGTTAAGACTAGCTGGTTTGGATCATACTTATTTTCTAAGCAATGGAAACAGAATTCTTAAGAAAAAGGGAAAATCCTACTTCTTATCATCTAGAAAATAAAGGCTATTTTCTATTTTTTCCCTAAAAAATGAAAAGCTAAGCTCAATGATAAATAAGAATTCAGAATTTTCTGTACAAAAACAAACAAACATACGTTTCACAACTTAGTCCAAATTTACAAGAAGTGGAGGACATTAAACAATCACACATATACTATTCTGTAGCTCAGAAAGATTACCTGGTTTAATGATGGCATCATCTGTTACATTAAATGTTGTAGTTTTCTGTTTCCGTGGTACTCCAGCTTCTCTAAAAATTTCCATTTCAGACTCCGATTTCTGTAAGAAAGAGCAGCCATAAAAAGAAGTGATCTTAAGATATGCAGGGATCAAGACTGTCACAGACTGTCAACACTGCTCAGAGAAACAGACATATCATACTACACTTATCTTGACACAAGCATTTTAAGTCTATATGAAATAATTTAAATCATCTCTATCTGCTTTTTACTTTCTATCAGCTCGTTACTACACAGTTACATTGTATGACCAAGGCATTTATGAAGATTTCTAAAATCAAAAGAGGGAAACCAGCCATGTAGAATGTACATAAAATGTATTACTGCTTTTTCTTGAATTTAACACTATTCAAGTTTTGTAGTCATTTAAAAGCATTTTCTTTCTCAAAGCTGTTAAAAATGACTTAGTTCTACAGCATCACAAATAACACTTCTTCCATCTAATAAAGAAAACCAGACAAATAAGGCCTTGTCTTGCAAAAAATTCTGGAGATGCTTAGCTTCCCATGGAACTGAATATAGATTCTCTGGACAGAGAAGGGGTAAAAAAGATGAAGAATGAGTTTATGATCATATATTTAAGATGTATCAACTGCACTCAGTACCAAACCATTGTTGATTTAATAAAGAAGAGTCCTTCATTGTAGTGAATTCTGACAAAGTTAAAAATACTTTAAATTGTTCTCAGCTGCTTTAAACTAGACAACTCACAGAAAAGAGCTGACCATTGAGAAGATACCTGTCAGTGGAAACAATGATGCAGGAAAACTGAGGCTGCAGGAAAAAACAATGAAGCTGATTTTTCTTCGGATGAATACTTGTGGAAAGCAATTTAAACATCTGCCAGCACGGTCACACTTGGATAGTCACATCTCTGAGGTTCACTTCTCAAAAGTTCTGTGCAATTACCCCTCTCCCAAACAAAAAATGTTTCTCTGTATTTTCAGAGAAAATAATGTGAATAACTTTTTAAATGTAAGTTAGTTGTTTTTGAAAACCTACATGTTGCCCTTCATTTTCTTTTTAAAAATATATAAGTAAGTGTTATGAGAACAGTGGAAGTTTTGCGAAGAATGGGAGGAGTGGGATGACAAAGCATCTCTGACTTAATTAGACACAAAACAGAACTTTTGCATTTATAAACCCATCTTCTTATTTGAAGAGGAAATGTGGATTCAAAGTCTTTGAAGGTTAATTATTTTTTTATTGAAATTGATTTGTTAACATGAACTCATAATACAAAACATTTCAAATACCATTTTTAGAAAGTCATCTATTAAATACAAAATCCCCCAAAGGCCACAAAAACTTGATGAATTAATGAAAGATGACTACCAGATTGTACCATACGTAAGGATTTAAAATAAATCAAATCCCTTCTCTATTAAACGCCTGCAAACCAATCCTTTATTTCCAGCACTACGTACAATTGCCTCCTTAGATGACAGCAAGTTGAACACTGCTTGGTGTCTGGAAAGAACTACCACAATTGAAAGAAAGCATAGTAAAGCCAAACGGTAAAAATCACTCACTTCTAAAAGACCTACTATAGTGTTTCATTGTTCTACTTCAACAATAGAAACAAATTTTCCTCAAGCAGTCAAGTCACAGAGATGTATTCCTACAAACAAAACACTGCAGTCTTTACAAAGCCTTGCATTACTGCAAAAATATTGAATGAATTCTCAAGCGTTCATATTTCAAAACCTAATAAATCTTTCAATATTATAGAAAAATGATCAATAAGCCAGCAGGATATAAAATTTTTTTTAAATAATTAAAACACTGAAAGAATTGTACTTTTTGAGAATATTTTGAATTTAAAAAAATCATTAAAAGACTCAGACTGACATAAATCAAGGTAAGAAGAAAAAAACCCTTATTGCTAAGAATGTGAATATCACTTATCATTTTTAAACAATTTGACACTTAAAAGAAATAGATGAAACACACTGTTAGTGAAATTACTGAGGGGATCATTAGACTGAATTCATTAAGATCAGTAGCTGTGAGGAATCTGAGGAAGACAGATGTTCCTATGAGGAATTAACAGAAGATAAACTGCTTATGCTAATACAATACAGAATCAGTCAGCTTTCTTTTAATTCTTACATTCAGACACTTCAGAGGGAAAAGAAACATACAAAAGTAATAAAGACAGCAATGATTCAAACCTGTATTTTAACCGTAGAAAGACAAAATTTGCTGGTACCTCAATAACTAAAACTGTTAGAAACTGCACGCCAGATTCTCTCTTATAAATTATGTAATTTACACAATGACAACAATAATTATTAAGAACTCAGATTTAGGCCAAGTCCTGACTACAAATTTTGTCTAAGGATATTTAGTCAATTTTCTTTATTAAAAAAATGTAAGTTTAACCAAATTAATAGGAGCTAATTTGGAAAAAATTACTTCTAAGAGAAGTATTAACATAATTCAAAACATTAAAAAACCCTTGAGTTGACATTTTAAGTAGTTCTGGTTTGAAGAAAGTTTATCAGGCCACAAGCTGTTTAAATAGAAATCCTCTGTTTTCTTCCTTGTTCCCTGCATATTACTCAGAAAACATATTGAATCACTGCTAATGTCATCTTTATAAAAATTTCAACAGTAAGGAGTCCACTGTGCAAAATGCCATTTGAAAATCTTTAGACTCCCATGATTTTTGTATGTCTTGAATCAAGGTAACAGGGAGGAAAAAGCACAGCTGTAATTCCTCCAGGGAAAAGTGTTACACACTAAAAGTGGAAATGGACTGAAGTGATAGAATAGACACATGAAATGTAGAAGCAATGGTGGTGAAACATGACATAAACCCACTGAATAAAAGGAAGATACCTTAAAAWATGCGCCTCTCCAAAAATCACAAGAATACCCCATAAAAGCCAACAAGTTTATCAAATGAAAAAAGCTCCTTTTTCCCTCACCTCCACTAATGCAAACAAAAAGTATGTGGATTCATTTTGAGGCTCTGGGACAACCTTCTGTTTGGGAAAAAAAAAAAAAAAAAAAAAAGGACGTATGCATCCTCAAAACCCCCCAAATTTTGAACTGTGAATATCTGCTTAATAATCACAAGCCTTATTTTGCACTGGCCTAAGTCAAACAAACGAGTGTCAGAACACTGCAAGAGTGCACAGTTCTATTTTATAGAATCACAGAGAATGCAATCTATTTTATAGATTCTCTATAGAATAGAATATTCTCTATAGAATATCTCTATAGAATTTCTATTTTATAGAATCACAGAAAATGCAATCCTTTGAGGTAAAGCTTTGTTCCTGCCTTGATCTATAATTCAATTTTCCTCCTCAAGATCAACAGCTTTGCTAGATAGCCATAGCTATTGAAGATGGCTGGGAATTCCACATCAGGCACTTGGAGCATCTAAACAAGTGAGCACATTTTGATACTGCTGTTGATGAACTACATTCATGGAGCTATCTGACTGAAAATTTAAGTTTTAAACTTTTTACTCAGTAAAGCTATATGCAAGTGAACAATCTCAACAGACTCATGGCAAAATTACAACGAAGGCAAATAAAACAGTATAGAAGAGTCAACCACAGAACAATGTCATCTAAAAACTGATGGATCCTGATGAGTCCACGACAGATCTTTAACATGTGTATCTTGCAGTCTTGGTTCCGTATTGAACCCTCGCAAATGTGGGGAAGACACCTGTTGTTTCTATACTGCTAAAGGCCCTGCAGACTCATCCACTACCACGGGATGCTTCGCATCAAAGCAACTTCCTTACAGTAACAAGGGGCAAAAAAACTTCAGCAAGTTGTTCCTCACTTTCTAGACTCTCAGGAAGAACAATCATAAATAGGTGAGAAAACACCTATTTATGCCACTTAACCAAAAATTGAGACTACCATTAAAGAAATAAGCAAGAGAGAATCTGACAAAAGATCCATTCCAAAAATCTACATATCTGCAAATTAATCTTGCAGAGAAGTCTACTTGTGCTGTTGTAGTACTGTAATGACAACAGAAACAACTAAACATCCAAAACAGTTTACTTACCGAAAAAGGAGATGCGTTTTTCCCTCCAACAATTAGCTTAGGTGATTTTCCACCTGAATCTTCTTTTGAAATGTACTTTAAAACATGGCAATCTTGCACCTTAAAAAAGAAAAAAAAAGTCTTAGAACACACACATCTGCTTGTACCCAAATAAACACTATTAAGAGATTATCAAAACAAGTCAAAAAAAGTCAGTCTCAGATTTCATTTGTGCTCTTTTAAAAGGAGATGCAGAGTACAAATAGCAGAAAGTGCCAATTTTTTATAATACACTTTTTTTCCCCAATCCTTAAAGACCTATCTTAGGAAAAACATTAGTAGAACACAAACCATGTTTTCATGAATGCTCTAGAAATTGAATCAACTTTTATAGCCACCTTTTACCTGCAAGACATGTAAAATCGTGACCAAATGCAACTGCAAAGCATGCAATAAGAAGAGTCTACATTACTGACTCCTATTCCCTTGCGCTGTAAACATGAGGTCCTTCACAGCCTCAGTTGTTTATATGGCAGTAACAGGTTGGAAAAGCAGCCTCATCACAGTAGTATCTGCCAGAGTACACAAAGCAGCAGCTTCAGGGCTACAAAGGCTCAGCAAGCCAGGTGAAACCAATTCCCAAGTGCCTGCAGTTGGCAAAAAGTAGTGAAGCAGGGAGTGAATCCCAGCTTTATGTTGTCCTCTCTTCTTTTCTCCCTCATGCATACCATGCACAGTTCTGCATCACTGAATATCTGATGTAGAAGGCAGACGGTTCCTAGAAAATTTAGAGTATAAAAACAGAGAATAGGCACAGCATGCTATGCACGCTGAAAGAAATCTTTGGGATTTCCTACTCTGCAAATATAGTTTCACTTTGCCTGAAACTTCCAGTTAACAATCTGAATACATTACAGGAGATGAAATTCCGCATGATTCATTTCACCTTAAGTAGCGTGACTGCGTGTTTTTTTCCTGACTTGGTCCATATTGGCATCATGCCCAATTTTACTGCAACGACACCAACTCTGATGGAACCTGTAGATCAAAACAGAACACGAATGCAACTCCACACTCAATCTTTGAAAGAGCCAAACTCATGACCTACAGAACATCCTGCAAAGCCTCTTCAACTCAGACTTTTCCTAAGGGCCAGATCAGAGGAAGGAGAGAAAAAACCTCTGACTCCCTGTGGGTAGGCTTGGAATAACCTGCTCCTTTGTTTTTAACATTATAGTAGTAAATTCTTTTGTACAAATTGCCTTTGATACAACCTGCAAAACAGTTCGTCACTAAGATCAGAACAAACAATACTTCAGGCTCATTTTTGGTGAAAAAAATATGACTCCCATGTAGAATCCTAGAGCCAAATTAACTAATAGAAAGATTCCTGTAGTAGATTCCTCCCATCCCAACCTTTGCATTTTTTGTTAGTGTAACTGCATAGCAGGGGCACTCTCTTAAGGCTTCTGACAGTCCACAGCTTGAAAAACAAAACACACAAGATGAAGAATAAAACCTTTAACTTTCAAAAACCCACACATCTCCCAAATAGATAAGCAAATGTAATACATCAGTTCTCTAAAGAACATTTAAAGTATTACAATGTGTTAATTTAGAACTTAGTTTTTAATCAAAATCATCATTTTGTCAGTGCCATTTCTGCACAATGACAAGATAATAAACTAGGTATTCATCAAGAAGACCCCCTAGAATATAAAGTACATGAACTTGAAAATGTTCTTGTAACTACTGCTAAACTCTGAAGAAGATACAATACTACTTCAGCAATTCAGAAGTCTTGTGGATTAGAACACAACAAAGATTTTGGCTCTTCAAAGGTTCACATCATTTGACAGCAACCAACAACATGGTACAGAGTCTGTGAATCCACAAGAAGATCCTCAGGGACAATAGCAAAACTTAGAACAGAATATTTTGTTCCTTGCAGAGGTTAAGATGATTGAGGAAACAGCAAAAAGGACGATGCTTTACAGGACACAAGCCTGATGTTACTGAATGCAACAACACAACAAAAATAATTATGGCATAAGTTTGGTTTTGAGAAATAGATACTTTCTCACCTGGTTTCCACTCATTCAATGGCCATGGTTCATCTTTCAGAGGGCACAGCTTGCTGGCTGTCTGAGCTTTGTACTCTTCTGCAGTTCTCTTCTTGAGGAACTCGACATTCTCTTCAGAAAGATGCTCACTCCACCACGTTGTACTGTTAACATACCTGACCACAAAGCCCAGCTGTCCCCTACCCAGTGATGGGAAAAAGTTTAAATTTCTCATCAGTTTATATAATGTCTCACAACATGTAGGACTGTAATGATATAATCAAGTAGTATATATTACATAATGTAATACAGTTAACAGTTGTAAAGACCGAAATCATACTAGTAGGCTATTCAACCATCATCACTCAAACTAGCCATCCCTGACCACCAACACCTAATTATTTGTCACATTTGCATCTAACTTCTAAAGTATTCTAAAAATACACTGAAGGTAGGCAAATAACAACAAATGAAGAAACCACTCCTTCTATGATAAAAACCCTGGAGCTGTGGATGAAGGGAAAACAGTGGATGTCATTTAATTTGACCTTAGCAAGGCTTTCAGCACAGTCTCCCACAGCATCCTTCTATACAAGCGAGGATGTCAGGGTACGGATGGGTGGGCTACCAGACAGGTGAGAACCTGGCTGGATCATCAGGCTGTAGGGGTTGTGGTTCACGGTTTGTACTCTGCCAGAAGCAGAGTTCCTCAAGAGACTATTTGGGGGCTTGTCCTATTTAATGTCTTTCTCAAAGGCCTGTAAGAAGAGATGAAGTGCACCCTTATGAAGTTTGTGAATAACATTAAATTGAAGGGAACGATTAATATGCTCAAGGGCAAGGCTGTCATTCAGAGGCATGGGCCAATGAGGAACCTGATGAATTTCATAAAGGAGAAATTTGGAACAGGGGCCCAGAGAGGTCATGCAGTCTCTGTCCTTGGAAGATCCCAGGATCCGACTGGCCAAAGCCCTGAGCAACCCRGTCTGACTTCCTGGCTGACCCTGCTTGGAGCAGGAGGTTGGACTAGAGACCCCCTGAGGTCCTTTCCACCCAGACAACTCTGATTCTATGTTCACTGATGCAGTTTAACTACAGCTGCGTGCAGCAGTTTATCTGTGCTACCATAATTTTGTGACTGCCATGGGGGGGGGGGGGAAGGCCTGAATGCCTCTTAATCCTCTGTAAGGAAAAAGAAATAGATTATTCTACAGTACAGTTAAAAAAGGTTTAAACTACACTGCTGGATTGTGCTTTGACATGGATGAAAAGCACCCAAAAATCCTGCGCCACCAGCACAGCCATGAATGCAATAACATTTTAAACTATTTAAGTCTTCACATCACTGAGCATCTTCCCCTGTATTAAGTTAAAGAGGAGGGCAGACCGTTCTGCATGTTTAAATGTATTATTTCCTCTTTGCAGCCAAGCCAGGCCATGCACATGGCTACCTGTTAGCAACAGCCGGCAACTCAAAACAGTAAGTCACATCACTCGCTACGAAATGAAGATGCTTAGGTTACAGATGGGCACATACTGGCATAGCTCCCACGCAGATCGGGCTAGGCTTGAGCACCTCAAAACCCTGCCACCCTCCGCGCTCAGACACTCCCCGGGCGCCGCACGGGGCCGCCGGGCCGCAACCTGCGGGCAGGCTGCGCCCAGAGGCCTCCAGGCGGCACTGGCGGGGGGAAGGTGCCGGCGAGGGGGCTTCACCCCGGAGCTGCGACAGGCCCGAGCCCCCGCGGCGCCCCGCTCTGCTCTTCCCGCCGCCGCCTCTCCCGCCCGGGCCCGCCCGCCGCTGCCGCAGCCCTTCCCCCTCCCAGACCTCCCGCTACCTGTCGGCGGAAGCCGCCGCCGCCCGGAGCGGCCTCCCCGGCCCCCGGGCCCACAGCCGGGCCCCCAAGAGGCCCAGCAGCCCCCAGCCTGCCATGACGCGCCCGTTGGCGGCGGCGCGGGGGGCGGCTTCCGGCGCGACGCGGTCCACCCGCCAAACCTTCCGTGCTCCCTCTAGAAAGAAGGTTCCGGCCTGAGCGTTTCGCCGCGGGAGGGAGGGAGGGAGGGAGGGCGGCCGCGCCGCGCCACCAGGGGGCGGGGCCTCCCAACGGCGGGCGGTGGCGGCGGCGGCGGCGGCCATTTTGGGGCGTCGCGGGGCTGCGTGCGCAGGTGTCGTTGCGCACTGCTTTGTAGAGGCTGCCTTCAGACGTGGCGGCTGCGGACCGTCCCGGTCTCTTCCCCGGGGAGGTGGGTCTTGAAAGAGGTGGCAAAAGCCAGGTGACGTCCTTGGAGGCAACGGCCAGGGCGCGGGGATCCGCCGAGGCCACTGAGGCCATGCAGGGGAGGAGCTGAGCTGTCTTGTAGCCTGGGCTCCTGCCAAAGCTGCCGGGGGAAGATGCACCCAGGCAGCAGGCATAGGATGCAGACCTGCGTGTGAAGGTCCCCAGAGATTATGTCCAGCAGTGTGTCATGGGACTGCAGGGCGCAGCACTTCACCTGCTCAGCCATTGTAATAATGCAGGCCTTGCTCCTGCTGCCATGCTTTTGGATGCCGAGTCTCACTCCCCTGAGGCCCAGTGAGGGCAGGTTGAACTGCCAGCCCATGTGCACAACAGGCCAAGACCCTTCTTTTGAAAGTCCACAGAGAAGAGCTTTTGCAAGGACTAGAAGCTCTTCCCTGCCTTGCTCGTGTGCTGACACCTCTGAAGTGTTTTTGTATTGCTCCATGCTGGGTAGGTACCAGCAAAACTAGGTTAGGATGATTCAGTAACTGTCATTCTCCAAGTTATTACATTGTTGCTGTTAATCTCATCCTTAAAATGGGTCCTTAAACTAAAAGATTATTGAAGGCTACAATGCAGAGATGCTCTTTTCTGTTTCTGGTTTCATAAGCATGTATGTGCATACATACATACATACATGCTACCCCACACACAGAGGCCCAAGCTCCTCTTAAGTTAAATCAGTGTTAAGTTTCCCTTTGATGTCTATGAAAACTTTAAGAGAGAACTCAAAAGTTAACATAAAAACTCCCAAACAAAACCAGGCATGGTATATGTCAACCTCCCTCTCACGTCAGTGGTCCCAGCAGTTTTGCAAAGTCCCCTAGGTTTAGTTTCCCCTGCAGCATGTAGTCTCGCAGCTGGAGCTGACTTAGTCTGGGGGCGGCTGCTCAGCTCTGCTTTAAACCTCGCATTACCCAGGCTGGAGCCCAGCAACAYGATACTAGGGCAGAGCCCAGAGACAGCAGACAGCGCTGCTGGTTTACAGTCATCCTATTGATTGTTGAGAGTGCAGTGGAGACACAGATTTGATTCGGCAGAGATCCTGCAGGGTTTAATCTGGCAAGTACCCAGAGAATATTAGAGGGCCTATGCATTGCACTGAGCCTGCCTGTGTGTCACCTTGTCTGCAGGCTGCCTGCCACTGTGCTTGAAGGGGAGGGAGGAGGAAGGAGGACAGGTCAGCTCCCCACACATAAGCCCACTGGGACTTGCTGGCTGGCTTATAGACAGAAGATTTTTACATCTTGTGTCCTAGAGACCAAAGTCCCTAGGAAGTAGCAAAATGCTATTTATTCCCATTTTAAAGATGTGGAAACAAGGCACACAGCAAGATTAAGTGACATGCCAAGTCATGGTGGATGTCCCCAGGTAGAGAAGAGGGCTCTCCTCATGCTGGCTAGCCTTTTTGCCACAATATGATGCTTTTCTCACCTAGGGTGCTGCAGAGCTGAGGTGACTGAGGATTTCCTATATAGTAACTTGTAAGTAATATATAGGAGCATACACATTTCTGGAGAGGAAAGGTTTAAAGGCCTTGCTCTTTGATTTATTATTAAATTCTAAGTATTTCTTCCTTTGGACATGTTGATGCAACATCAAAACTTTTTTTCAGTGCATGCAGCTTTTCATGATGCTAAAGCATCATCAGTGCTGTTGGGGTGTGTGTGTGTCTGTGTGTGTGTGGCTGGATGGCTGCAAGTCTGAATGCAATCAGATTGCAAACTGTCTGCTCTGTAATCAGTGGGACAAGAATTCAAGAGCCTCCTGAACACCACAGTAAAAGACTTCCTGCACAGTGGTAGAAATTACTAACATTTTTTGAAAGAGAAGGAAAAGAAAGAAACAGTGCCTATCCCAAAATAACCTTCCCTGCCAGTACACTGCCATGGGTGTTTTTCAGGAACTTCAGCACTGAGGAGATGAAAATGTCACTTTTGAACCTACAGCCTTGACAAGAGAGAAGTTGCTTAGGTTTCACCTGATTTGCTTTGGGGATCTCCCTAAATATGCCATGAAATGGGAAGGGGAATAGGAAAGAGGCTGTGAGTGCAGCCAGCTGACAGTTTGCAGTGAATGTGACAAGCAAATGCATAGCTGGCCTGACCAGCTACGGTATCTAAATACCATTTAGATAGCTCTCTAATTGCTGAAATACCCTCCAGTGAAATGCTGGCTCCCCTTCTCAGTCCACTGCTGCTGGTACAAGTAAGACCTATGAGTGAAGGAGAATATATCATGCTGTAGAGTGTGTCTGTCCTGTGGCAAATAGCACTTCCTGTAAATAAAAAGGGGGGGGGGGAATGAAAAATGCGCCCTTATCCTAGACATCCTCCAGCTCATCTTTCCTATTCCAAAAATGTGAGTGTACCTGTGTATGCTATGTGACTTGAAATTTCCATGGTGCTTAGGAATAAAGGGATTTTCTCTAGTATCTGTTTCACTCTGGAAAGGATGGAGGTATGTTTAGATTTATATAGCCAGTGTGACTGCAAGACCCGTAATCCTGGATGAGAAAGTTCAGTTTGAATGATGAGTTGGGTTCTTTCTAGGAGGCAGCTGTGTCCTGTCTATGCAGCTGGAGAGCCAAGCTGAGGGAGGCAACTCTGCTTTGCTCATACATCCTACTGCAATACAACAAGGAGGCTCAACCAGCCATGTGCCCTTTCATCGCAATATCCGGTCTGTGAGTAAACCCAAGGGTTGCATACCTGCAGGGCTCCACCGTGTAAATGTGCTCAGGGACAGGGTCTTCCACTTACACGTTTGTTAGAGTATCATCTCCACAATCTGGAACAAGCCTTGGCTCAGATCACTGTTCTCCATTGCACTGAAAAAGTAAGAGTTCCTAACAGATCAAGCTGCAAAAGTTTCAACTGTGAATCAGTTGTGTACCTTCGATATTTGGAGATTAAAATAGAAGGCATGTTTCAAAGGGATACTATTATTATAATTATTATTATTTCATTTCCATTTCATACCTGTAAATCCTTTCATCAAATGCTAGAGAACACTATATCACTTATCACAGTAAGAACCCTACAAGGATAGGTTTTACCTTAAGGTAATATGTAATTAGCAATATATTAGGGATTTTTTTTAAACTGAAGGCTTATTTTTCCCTACTTAATTGAAGGTAGAACTTGGCTCAGTATTTGGCTCAAGAATTATGGATGTTAACATATTTTAGGGTAATAGGGACTATGAATTTCTTTGAGTATTCTAGAACTTTTGTGTATTGTATCAGATTTTTGAGAGACAGTTAAAAGGAAGGCAGGATTGCAGTAGGCAGAGAAGATATTTTTAGATGATCAATTTGAATGATCAGTTTGAATTTTCATTAAAAATCTGCAGGAGAATTTAACCGCAGTTCAGCCTCAAGGCCTTACGAAAACCCTAAGTAGATGAAACAGGAGGGAAAAATGCCATTTCAGAGTTGTATTCATACATTTAATGATATTACTCTGCACAAAGCCTTATCTATCTTATTACACTGAGTAACCTGGAGCAATAAGAATAATATTCAAAGCCTAATTAAAAATCTTTTACCATATGGCTAGTTTTGCCTTCTGTGCATTCTCCTATATCAGCCCATGCACTATTATGTGTGTTTTACATGCTGGAATCCTTACAGATTGAAAGAGATTTCCAGCTGATTTTTTAATATCATGGAGGTGTCCTTTCATATACCTTGAGGGCTCATGCAGAATTGCTGATCCACATCACCACTGATGATGATTTGTTTTTAAGCAGATCGCGTTTAAAAGTTGGATTGTGTGAAGTCAACAGAAAGAACTGCAAGATCTGCAGTTCTCTTGAGAAACTTAAATAGACCATTTCCATACATGAAAACGATTGATGACTTATATAGCTCAGCATACAGTAACTGTTGAACAACCATCTGTTGATCCCTGCATTTACGTGATGCTACATTGTAGAAGCTCCATGTAACACCTCTGATAATGAATCTCTGTAGCTAACCAAAACCATATAACCACAAACATTTCACAGATCAGTTTAGCCAAAGATCATATGTACCAGGGGAACTATTTCTAATTCCTGATTTTTTTTGTGCTGAAAGTTTTCTTACATGGACAAGAGGAAAACCATAGCTAAAATCTGGGCTTTTGAATTCCAAGATGAATAAATGCTTTTAATATAGGCCTGAAAATGCTGGCATAGCGCAAAAGAGAACTAGTAGAATGGAGGTTCTCCAGCTGTTTCAGAGATTCACTGCTCTTAAAACTTTAGAAATAAGTTTCTTAGGGGAAAAAAAAAGGAAAAAAATGTGCTGTTCAAGATTTTGAAATCTGAACCCTCAAAAATTATTCCAGATTGGAACATATTAATGTTAATATTTCCCCTCTCTCCCACAGAAAAGTAGAAAATATAAATTCAGGACCATCCAAATGTTTCAAGTTGATACCAGCACTTAAAATAATTTCATTTCAATAGGAGCTATTAGTACAACATTTGCAAAAAGATATATGCAAAAAAATAGATATTTCCATATAACATAACCACCTAACTGTATCCACATGCCACTAATAGAGCATTTTGTCTTTTTTCCCTGTCAGTGGCTGTTGTCAAAAATGATTTGTTTCCCCATAATTTTGCAATTTCAGAAAAATGGGATCTTTTTTAATCTAAACCTGAGATTTTTCAGACAGACCCAGAAAATACACTGATCAGGGGATCCCATACGTAACCTTACTGTGACCCTGTGCCCCCAGAGCAGACATTTTGGGACTGGACTCAGTCAAGCTAAAAAATTATGTATCAAAAGAAACCAATCAGAAGAAAAGAGGAAATGTACCTTCTTCCTCCCTCATCCTATCCCAAAGAATTACTAAACAAATTACAAACTCAGAGAACAGGGAATATTTGGTAATACAGAGAGTGCTGTGTTATACCATTTGTCATACTGATTAGCAAGGTAATGTAACTCAGTTCAAGTGCTCAAAATGCTCTCTGGTGGCCTAAAATCTTTGAATGCAAATAGTTTCTGAAAAATGTTTTGCTGAATAAAAAATATGTGCAATAAAAAAGCCAGAGTATCAAGAAACAGCCAAACCATGGAACCATGCAATCCACATCCTCCTTAGAAGTGAATTTAATCACATGGTCTTCATCAGGTATCCTCCCACTCACCCCTGCAGGGCCACTGATACAATTTCTGTACTGATTAGGCATGAAGTGTGTACCTTGCATGTCACAGAGTAGCTCCACCTGATGAATGACTGTGGCTTCAAAGCCTTTGGTCTAGCTAATAATAAATAAAAGGCTTAACCCATCCTCAGCTGCCCTTTACCTCTCTAAATCCATGCGTGGGGTAAAGTATATTCTTTACATGGGAAGAGCACCATCATCTCTGAGGGTCTCAAATCCCTTTTCAAGTATTAAAGTTCCCCAGTACCACTGCGAGATCACAGAATCACAGAATGGTTGAGGTTGGAAGGGACCTCTGGAGATCATCTAGTCCAACTCCCCTGCTCAAGCAGGGTCACCTAGAGCACATTGCACAGGATGGCATCCAGGCATGTTTTGAATATCTCCAGAGAAGGAGACTCCACAACCTCTCTGGGAAACCTGTGCCAGTGCTCTGTCACCCTCACAGTGAAAAAGTTTTTCCTCATATTCAGAGGGAACTTCCTGTGTTTCAGTTTGTGCCCGTTGCCTCGCGTCCTGTCACTGGGCACCACTGAAAAGAGTCTGGCTCCATCCTCTTGATACCCTCCCTTCAGATACTTGTACATGTTGATAAGATCTCCTCTCAGCCTTCTCTTCTCCAGGCTGAACAGGCCCAGCTCTCTCAGCCTTTCCTCATAAGAGAGATGCTCCAGTCCCCTAATCATCTTTGTAGCCCTTC